>NC_041383.1:406922595-407140381 GCF_002162155.2 Triticum dicoccoides
GTTACTGGGACGCGGCTAATCTGCACCCGAGCTCATATGCTCCCGCATGAACAGTAAAATCGAAAAAAAATTGAAAAAAATTCAAAAAGTTCCAATTTTTTTTGAGAGAAACATTGACAAAAGTTCTAAGTGCTTGCAAAAATTCGTAATGAAATCACATTACTAGAAGGCGTGGCAAAAAAAAAATAAAAATAGTACTCTGAAAAAGCTACTTTCAAACGCATTTTGAAGCACTGAATTTGTTTTTTTTTGCCACGCCTTACAGGAATGTGATTTCATGATGAATTTTTGCAGGCACTTAGAACTTTTGTCAATGTTTCTCTCAAAAAAATTAGAATTTTTTAATTTTTTTTCAATTTTTTTTGATTTTACTGTTTATGCGGGAGCATATGAGCTCGGATGCAGAATGGACCTTTCGATGGTTACTGGTCTTTCCAATAACGCTTTTCACCGCACCCCCTCCTCCCCCATTTTCAGGTGGGTGGGGCCCGTGCGTCCCCATCCAATTTTGCCATCGTCCAGGTTCTTTCTTCAACGACCACACCGACGGTTCTTAATCCGCAGCCTTCCATTAGCGGTTTGATTGATCACGAAGAATTTTATTCTGGTATTAGCAGTCGTACCTGGATAAGACAGTACTACATAGCAGCGTCACTTTCCAGAAACTAAGATTAAGATTGTTCTCGGCTTCTCTATAAGTACCGGGTCCTCTCTCTATATTCTTCCTTCACCACCCATACCGAGACAACAAACCCACGAGAAGAAGCAGAGCAATTTGCAAAACAAACCAAGGAGGCGATCGAACTCTGCTGCTAGCGGCAATGGCCACTAAGATCTACATCGTGTAATGCTCCGACTCTGCTCACCCTTTTTCCGGCTAGCCAGCTGAATGACTTGATCAATCATTTTTCTTTCTGGCTGCGTCAATTTTCAGGTACTACTCAACCTGGGGACACGTTGCGACGCTGGCGGAAGAGATGAAGAAGGGCGCCGAGTCCGTCCCCGGCGTCGAGGTCACCGTCTGGCGGGTGCCCGGGACGCTGCCGGAGGACGTTCTGGGGAAGATGCACGCGGCGCCTGGGCGTGAGGATCATCCCGTCATCACGGCGAAGCAGCTAGCCGAGGCCGACGGCATCCTGTTCGGCTTCCCGACACGCTTCGGCATGATGGCAGCGCAGATGAAGGCCTTCTTTGACTCTACCGGCGGCCTCTAGCAGGAGCAGTCCCTCGCCGGCAAGCCCGCGGGCGTCTTCTTCGCCACAGGCACCCAGGGCGGCGGCCAGGAGACCACGGCTCTCACGGCCGTGACGCAGCTGACGCACCACGGCATGCTGTTCGTGCCCGTCGGATACACGCACGGCGCCGGCATGTTCGGCATGGACGAGGTCAAGGGCGACAGCCCGTACGGAGCTGGCACCTTCGCCGGCGCCGATGGCAGCAGGGTACCCAGCGACGCCGAGCTCGCCTTGGCGGCGCACCAGGGGAAGTACTTCGCTGGCGTCGCCAAAAAGCTCAAGGCCGTCTGAAGTCTGATCACCAGCCTCACGATAATGCATGCGATCTTGAGTGCAAGACGATTTTACACAGTCGTGAAACAATTTAAGCTGTAATGATTTAATTTCTTGTTTGGAAATAATAACGTGAGAATTTATTCTGTGTGCAACCACTCTAGCGTACCATAAAAAAGGGGTTTTGCTACACCTACGAAAGACTACGTGATCTGGGGTGTAAATAATAGGTGTCTTAATTCCATGCAAAAAAAAGGTGTCTTAATTGCTAAAATTCAGGGGATGGTTAGTTAGGAGAGAAGTGATTTTTGTAAGCTACGTACACATAAAAAGCATGGGCCGTGCTAGGCGTCGGGTCAACTGATCTCACGCGAGATCGGCCACCTCTCCGGCCGCTCGATCTAAGGAGGGCACGCCGCTCGATCGATGGGTTTGTCCACGACTTCTCACCCGCAACCTCGTCTCGCATAGCATGGCGGGAAAGAAATCCTCCATTTTTTTTTCGGGAAAAACTTTCAATCTATTCATCTTCAATTATGATTGTACAACGAAAACTAGAAATAATAAAAATTACATCCAAATCCGTAGACCACCTAGCGACGACTATAAGCACTGAAACGAGCCCACGAGTCCTCTAGCAGCACCCCCTAGCCGTCATGCCACACAGTAGCCATCTCCGCTTCCTCCTTCCCTGGCGAGCCCCACTCGCAGCACCATGTTGCCGAGAGTAGCAGCCTCGCCGCCTGTGACACCGTCGTTGTTTCCGCCTCGTCGTCGCATCACCAGTGGCTACTAGTTCCAACGTTCACATCCCCTCCAGCAAACCCCGCTCACAATGCGATGTCATCACAAGTAGCTACCTCGCCGCTCGTGCCACCATTGGTATTGTCGCCCGTAGCCTCGCCATGGTAGCACCAGAGGCTGTTGGTTCCAGCGTCAGCAACACACGGGTTGCCGCATCCGCGTTGCGTCGCAGCTCAATGCTCCTGCTAGTTGCGGCATCAGTCGTTGACTCGTTGCTGGTTCCAGCGCCAGCGACACAGGTGGAAGGTTTTGATGTTGCCGGTTTCTACTTTCACCGATTTGCGCAGTGGCTGGCCACAACTTCAGTCGCCGTCTTGTTGAAGCTTTTGTCGCCGTCGGTTGCAATGTTCTGTATTACATTCTTGGCTAGCGCCTCCTTTTAGTGATCTGGTAAAGAAACAAAAAAGTATCGCGCACCTATTTTCCTATAGATGGCCCCGGTTTATCGAACCCACTAGAGGAAGATTCCCTTAAAACGATGGTCTCTAACAAGTTTTTGTTAAAAGATCAATTCTAGCTTTTGACCGGATCAACCAAGCAAACAATGATTCGAATACTATAATAAAAAGAGGTACGGGTATGGGGTCCTAGTGCTTACAACCATGTGTTTGTGTTGGGATCAGATATGATCTTAATTTGTGCGCTGGAAGTCACCTGTCGAGATGTGCTTGTTACAAATCGAAGTGGAGGATATGTCTAAATAACAACTTGACTGGCGGGAAATACACTTGTGTTCCTGGTTGTATATGCACCCTATATGGGGATTTTTTTAAATATTTTAATAAAAAATCAAAATAGGTAAGAACTATTTTGATAAAACACTTGACTTACTTTTGCACTAGTATATAAATTTTCAGAAAAAAACAAAAGTTGACCTCACAACAAAAGAGACAAAATTATTTGCTATTATAGGTCACTATTCACACTATTTTAGCCAAAAATTTGTCTTTTTTGAAAAGAAGTCAAAGGAATATTTTCTTTTTGTGGATTTTTTCTCACGAGTACAATAGAAGGTCAAGTTTATTTCAAAAATATTTTCAGGAATTTTTGACTTTTTGTGGAATTACTAAATTTTTCCCATATAGGGTGTAGATGTCCCCATAGACCACAAATCCTCCTCCCTTGACTGGCACGCGAGTTGCATCAAGAATCAGTTGTCCTACCGCAGGCCCTATCCATCACGTGGGGTTACCTCGATAATTAAGATTATAAATAATCAGACAAGAGCTTTGGACGTTTAAGGACTACACCTCATGAATCCCCAAGGATTGGATCCATGTTACTGTACTAAACCCTTCTGTCACTGATGTTCAGAATAACACTTTACGTTCTCCCTGCACTTAGCCTCACCGTTACTCGAACTCCATGATCCTGGGTTCCTGCAGGGATGAAGATCGCGGATAAGACAAGAGACATCTATAGAACAATTTTATGTCACAGATACGAGATGTTAATTCGAAGCTCTTCCATTGATCCCCACAACAAATACAAAGGGTTGCAGGTCTTATGCCTGAACCCATACCTTACCGAACTACTCACACATGGAGATCAGATCGCAAGAAGAAAACATTGAAGAACACATCTTGAAGATTGATTGATTGCAAATATGTCTTACAATGGTTGCCTTGTGCGATGCACGATTACAAGTATGAACTAGAGGGAGATGGACTATGGTGGTGGTGGGGGCTACGGAGATGGAAATGGTGGCGGCTAGGGGAGAGGATGAAGATGGTTATGTTCTGACTTCGCTCGACAACCTTCTATTCACATTTTAGTGTGGTCCCCTTTATAAAAGTTGTTCAGGTAGACGAGCTGGCTCAGAATCCATGCCATACAGACGGTCATACAGGTGCAACCGCCTATATGGAATGCCATCTCTTGGTCGACGCTGGAGCGCCTCCCGGTGATTGCATCTTTCTTCATTTCCACTCCTTTCCATATTCTCATGTGATTTCTTCCCTTTTTAGACCATTTCCTGTGGAAACCCATCAAAGAGAGGATTTGTGGAATCATTTGCATTCATTAGTCATTACTAGCCATATTGGAGTGAATATCTCGGTTTAAATGAAATATCTCGGTTTAAACTAAGGGTGAATGAGTATAAAAATATCAGTCGTCAACTCCCCCAAGCTTAAACTTGATCGTCCTCAAGCAACATAGAGAGAAATCCAAATCATAAGGAACTCAGTTTTTTAAACTGAAATAACAAGAAGGTTTTGGTTCACTTACGATCAGTACGCCTAGATAGCCCTCCGCTTCTTGACCTGAAAACTTAGTATGGATTTTTTGCGGGGGAACTTAGTATAGTCGTAGCGGTTGCTATTGGGAAACGTACCATAGAAAACAAAAAAAATTCTATGCACACGGGATGATCTATCCATGGAGATGCATAGCAACGAGGGAAGAGTGTGTATGCGTACCATCGTAGACCGAAAATGGAAGTGTTTGACAACGCGGTTGATGTAGTCGAACTTCTTCTAGCCCTGACCGATCAAGTAACGAACGTACGACACCTCTGAGTTCTGCACATGTTCAACTCGATGACGTCCCTCGCCTTCTTGACCCAGCAAGAATTCGAGGTAGTGGATGAGTTCCGTCAGCATGACGGCATGGTGACGATGATGGTGAAGTGATCCTCGCAGGGCTTCGCCTAAGCACTACAAAGATATGACCGGGGGTGTAAAACGTGGAAGGGGGCGCCGCACACGGCTAAAACTATTGTCTGGTCTGTGCTAGAGGGCGCCCCCCTCATATATATAGGTGGGAGGGAGAGGGGAGAGGCCAGGAGGCGCCCCACGTAGGACCGAATCGCACTTGGGTTCCTCCTAGGCCCCCCTTCCTTATTTACCGGAGAGGGAAGAAAAGAGGAGGGGGAGAAAGGGAAGGGGGAGGCTGAGGGAGTCCTGGATTAGGGGGTATCCGGACAGCCGGACTATATACTTTGGCCGGACTGATGGGCCGTGAAGATACAAGACTCAAGACTTTGTCCCGTGTTCGGATGGGACTCTCCTTTGCTTGGAAGACAAGCTTGGCGATCCGGATATTAGATCTCCTTCTTTGTAACCAACTCTGTGTAAACCCTAGCCCCCTCCGGTGTCTATATTAACCGGAGGATTTGATCCGTATAGGGACAATCATAATCATCATAGGCTAGCTTCTCGGGTTTAGCCTCTACGATCTCGTGGTAGATCAACTCTTGTAATACTCATATCATCAAGATCAATCAAGCATGAAGTAGGGTTTTACCTCCATCAAGAGGGCCCGAACTTGGGTAAAACATCGTGTCCCTTGCCTCCTGTTACCATTAGCCTTAGACGCGCAGATCGGGACCCCCTACCCGAGATCCGCCGGTTTTGACACCGACATTGGTGCTTTCATTGAGAGTTCCTCTGTGTCGTCGCTTCCAGGCTCAATGGCTCCTTCAATCATCAACAACAACGCGGTCCAGGGTGAGGCTTTTCTCCCCGGACAAATCTTCGCGTTCGGCGGCTTCGCACAGCGGGCCAATTCGCTTGGCCATCTGGAGCAGATCGACAGCTACGCCCCTGGCCATCAGGTCAAGTTCGAAAACTTGAAGTACACGGCCGATATCCGTGGAGACTTGATCTTCAACGGATTCGGGCCTATGCCAGGTGTGCCGAACAGTCACGACGAGCACGACTTAGGCCCGCTGTCAGACAATACTCGGGATATCGCACCTGCAGGAGCTCCGGACCTAAATCCGGGGCAGATTGCGTCGTCCGAGGACGGGTGGATGGACCCCGCCCTGGAGGCCGCACACTCATCGGCGGTAGAGCCGAACATAGACTTCACCCCAAGGAAGCCTGTGTCTCCGGACCCCTGGACTCGTGTCCGGTTGTAGGTCCCAGACCGCGCGCCCCCGAGCCCGCCTATTCTGGCTGGGCTCCGGTAATGGAATTCGCCGTTGTGGATATCTTCCAGTACTCGCCCTTTGGCGACATACTGAACTCATTGAAGTCTCTCTCTTTGTCAGGAGACTCTTGGCCGAACTAAGTCCGGCTCAAGGGGGAAGAAGGCGACGAAGAAATTCGTTGCCCACCCACCACCCACTTCATAGCCACTGTCGACGATGTAAAAGACATGCTTGACTTCGGCTCCGATGACACCGACGGTATGGACGTCGGTGTAGGAGACGATTCAGAACCACCACCCACGGGGCACTGGACTGCCACCTCATCATATGATATATACATGGTGGATACGCCTAAGGAGGACGATGGCGACAAAACGGAAGATAAAACCCCCGGACAAAAGCCAAAACGACGGTGCAGACGCCACTCTAAGTCCAGCCACAGTAAAAATAGCAATAACAGTGCTAGAAAGATCGACACCCCAGTCAACTCCGAAGGCAACAACGACCATATGGACCCAGCGATGGAGTAGGATGAGCCAGGTCACGCCGAACACAGCCCGGAGCAGACGCCCGATCACAGTTATCCTGAGGGACGAACTCGTCAAACTGCCCCGGGACAGGAGCACAGTCCGGACGACGACGCATTCATCATCCCGGAAACACGCTTGGAACAAGATAACCTCCACAGAAGGCTTATGGCCACCGTGAGAAGTCTAAATAAGCAGAAGCAAAGGCTTAAAGCCGCACAGGAAACGCTCAATCGCAGATGGAACAAAGTGCTAGACACTGAAGAAAAATACGGCGACTATCGCCACACAAAGAGCTATCCAAAGCACAAGCTGCTACCAGAATTCGACGATGAGGCCGTTCCACCGAAGAACAATACGGCCAGTAGGCCGGACAAACCAATTCATAACCACAATAGAGCAGCTACTGACGCAGCACACGATTTACGTGAGCTCCTGGATAAAAAGGCTGACGCGACCAGGTCCATCTATGGATCTAGAGGACACGCTACGGTGTAGGATTATGGTCACCAGAACGATCGGACTGATCGAGTACCAGTTCGGAATCAGCACCGGACACAACAACAACCGACAGCATGCCACAACACGTCCAGATACAGAGGGGCCGCTCACCCTCTGTGCTTCACCGAAGAGGTACTGGACCACGAATTTCCACAGGGTTTTAAACCTGTGAACATAGAGGCATATGACGGGACGACAGACCCCGGGGTCTGGATTGAGGATTTTATCCTGCACATCCACATGGCTCGTGGGGACGACCTCCATGCCATCAAATACCTTCCCCTCAAGTTGAAGGGACCAGCTCGGCACTGGTTGAAAAGCCTCCCCGAAAATTCAATCGAAAGTTGGGAGGAACTCGAGGATGCTTTCAGGGCCAATTTTCAAGGGACCTATGCCCGACCTCTGGATGCAGACGATTTAAGTCACATAATTCAACATCTCGGAAAGTCCGCCTGCAAGCTTTGGAACAGATTCCTCACTAAGAATAATCAAATTGTCAATTGTCCGGATGCTGAAGCCTTAGCGGCCTTCAAGCACAGTATCCGGGATGAGTGGCTCGCCAGACACCTCGGCCAATAAAAGCCGAGGACAATGGCAGCCTTAACAAGCCTTATGACCCGGTTTTGCGCGGGTGAAGACAGCTGGTTGGCCCGTAGAGGCACCAGTGACCCAAGCACATCCGAAATCAGGGATGGCAACGGGAAGCCACTGCGCAATAAAAACAAACGTCGAAACAAGGAAGAAAGTCCGGACAACACAACGGTCAACGCCGGATTCAGGGGCTCTCGACCCGGTCAACAAAAGAAGCCATTTAAAGGTAGAAAAGAGGGACCGTCCGGCCTGAACAAAGTCCTGGACAGACTGTGCCAAATTCATGGCACCCCCAAAAAACCTGCGAACCACACTCACAGAGAATGCTGGGTCTTTAAGCAGGCCGGAAAATTAAATGCCAAACACAAGGGAAGGGAAACACCAAGTGAAGACGAGGATGAGCCTCGCCAGCCGAACACTGGGGGACAGAAAAAATTCCCACCAGAGGTAAAAACAGTAAACATGATCCACGTGACTCACATACCCACGAGAAGGCGCAAACGCGCGCTCAGAGACGCATACGCTATAGAGCCCGTCGCCCCCAAATGTAACCACTGGTCGGCCTGCCCGATCACCTTCGATCACAGGGACTACCCGACCAGTATTCGGCAAGGAGGATCAGCTGCCTTGGTGCTCGACCCAATAATCGACAGATACCATCTCACTCGCGTCCTCATGGACGGCGGAAGTAGTCTTAATCTAATATACCAGGACACTGTCCGCAGGATGGGGATAGACCCATCCAGAACCAGCCAAAGTAACACCACCTTTGAAGGGGTGATACCACGCGCCGAAGCCCGCTGCAGGGGCTCCCTCGTACTAGAGGTGACATTCGGTTCCCCAGGCAACTTCAGAAGTGAAGAACTACTCTTCACCATCGCCCCCTCCAAAGTTGTTATCATGCATTGCTCGGGAGAACGGCCTTCGCCCGCTTCAACGCAGTACCGCACTACGCCTACCTTAAACTCAAGATGCCCGGTCCACATGGCGTCATCACCGTCAATGGAAATACAGAGCGTTCCTTACACGCGGAAGAGTATGAGACGGCTCCAGCAGCCGGACTCTAAGCGGCCTCTAATACTAGAATGCATGATTGGTCGTTAAGACCACAGACACGGTTAGACGAGTCCGGCAGCCCAGATAAACCTGATCTGGGCGCCACACATGTAATCCCATAGAGGACACCAGGGGCTATAGATATTTAATAAAGCCCGACCCTTGGCTTGACCTTATTAACAGGCCAATGTCTTAAACTTTTACTATCCATTGGTGATAGCCAACTCTTCGCACGCTTACGTCATACTCTTCTACATGAGTTTTCCTTTTTACAGACACCATTCGTGCGACACCCTCCCAGGACACGGCACAACAGAGACAAAGGCGCAGACGTGCAGCAGGGCCCCGCTCAAAGGTTTCTCTTTAGATTAAGCCCATGTGTAAACCTTCTTTATTGTCTCTTGTTGCTTACACATCTCATGGGTACTACGCCCATAGAGGATACTGCCGTTATTGGCATTTCGCCACGACAGACTAATGCATGTACCTGGAAATACAGGGTTCATAATAAAGGGCGTTACTCAGCCCAATATATGTTATAAAGTCTGAATACCTTCGGGAGTGTTCGGCGTCGCGAGTTTGGCCTTATATGCATCAACTCCAAATCATGTCTTTGGTCAAATGTTGGGTTTTCCCAGCTCCTGGGTTTGCCGCCTTTGTTCCGTTCTTATCAGCTAAGGCGGCCAAAGGAGAACTACTGCGATTGTGCCCTAGTTATTCCGGATGAGCACCTCAGTAGAGAAAGCCGAAAACTGACTGTCATGATATGGCGAGAGACTATTCAACCACTCGATGACTTCTTGGAATCTTTAGGATTCCTCCGCATTAACGAAGGACCGTTTCCCGGTCATGTACACACGCGCCCGTATTCGGATGCACACAAAGGTACAAGGGGCTACATAGTAGTCCCACCGTCAAACTCCTATGGCTAAGTGAAAGTGTTAAAGCTATATAGTCCGGTTGCCTAGTTCGACATGCGATCACCTTCTTAATGGACCAAGACGTTGGATCAAGTGTGATTATACACATTTTCGCGAACACCCCCGCATTGTATGCATGGGGGCTGAAGCCAACTACTGCTAACTTTCAGATTACATATATACATAAAACGGCCGCACAGGAGGCAAAATAGCACTTTCGGGTGAAAAGTATAAACATAGCCTCATAATTACAATAAAATTGTTTTTACAATAAAACGATTTGTCACTCGAGCATGACATTCTTCAAGAACTGAGCCTCTATTAAACAAGCACCTTCTGTTACCTGCTCCAAGATGTGCTCGGCCGGATCCTGGCTTCCCGCCGGATTCTGGGTCGCAATGATGGTGGCCTCCATATCTGTCCAATATGCCTTAACGCAGGCAAGAGCCATCTGTGCACCCTCTATGCACGCCAACCTTTTCATGGCATCGATTCGCGACACGGCACCAAGGAATTGTTGCACTAAACCAAAATAATTGTCCGGCTTCGGCCCCTTTGGCCATAGATGGTCTATTACAGACCTCATTGCAAGACCGGACAACCTATGGAGCTCGGCCATAGCAGCCATCCTCTCGCTCAATGGCAACGGGCACGTTCGAGCACTGAATTGCGACCAGAATAGCTTTTCCACTTCATTATCTTTTTGATCCTCGAAAAACTTGGCTGCATCAGCCGTACTCTTCGCCAGATCCGCATACGCGTCTGCAGGGCTCCAGCGTCGATCCAGAGGAGCGTACTTTGGATCTAAGAACTTCATCCGCAATAAATAGGGGTTTCCAGCCGCGATTTCTCCAGCCTGTCGAAGCCCCTCCCGCACATCCCTAATTTTGGAACGAATCTCCTTGGCCGCATCAAGGGCCTTCTTCAGGTTAGCCGAATTAGCCTTACTCTCTTTTTCAAGGAGCTCATACCGGTCGGCGACATTTTTCAGCTCCACAGCCATCTCGGCTATTTTGTCTTCGCTTCGGCGACGAGCAGCCTGTTCGGCTCTCAACTCTTCGGCCGCCTTTAGGGCAGCCGCATTGCTAGCCCGGGCTTGTTCCTTGGCCAGGGAAAGTTCCATCCTCGGGGCTTCCACGGCAGCAGCTCCGTCTACAGTCCAAGCATATAACATTAACATTATGCTCCTCTTAGTTTTTCCTATAACAAATAAGGAAAGCAGAGCACATACCTTGTGACTCGTTAAGCCGCTCGTTCACAAGTGTGATATCGGTATCAATAACTCCAATTTGTCGCCTCAGTTCGGCGACTTCAATGGACCTGTCGGCCGCCGGACCCTTAGCCACCTGTGCATAAATACAATATGCTCATCACTCAACAATGTGATCCTCCGTTTGCCGCCTTGGGCTGGCAACCAGAGTCTCAGGGGCTACTATCCATATGGAGCACACCTAGCGCGTGCGCCACAATCAAGAATTACGTATTTCGTTACATACCTCAAAGCCTCTGAGCAGGCTCATAAAAGCTTCATTCAACCCGCTTGGGGCGGATAAAATCTTCTCAAGCACCGCGCTCATTAATGAATGGTGATCCTCCGAGAGAGCAGCTCGCTCCAGAAGGCCCGTCAGCGTATCCGGCCGGTCGCCGAACTATGCCAGACCTTTCTTATCACCCCCCCGTGGGAGCCGAACGCTCCGAGCTCAGGGCGGCCTAAGTACTAGCTTCCTGGCCTCGGCAAATCTGGACTCCTCCATGACGACACCTCGGGGTCGCCCGCCCCATGAGGCGGAGAGGTTGGTGGGGTTTCACTCTCCATCATCTCCTGAAGGAGATCCCCTGAAGAAGAACTCTGTCGAGAAGAGCTGCTACCCGTACTGCAAAGAATGGATCCTGGTTACTGTTCTCGGAGAAGGAAGCACTAGCTTTGTATTTACGATTAACTTACTGCTCGGCTGAGGACTGGCCCGTTTGCGGGCATGGCGCGGTGAAGATGCCCTTTGGGATAGGGCCCCCTGGTGAAGTTTTCTTCCCTTGTCTGGGCACCTTCGTCTCCAAGTCTTCGGAGGCGTCCCTCTTCTTCCCGCGAGGGGAGGAGACCTTAGATTCCCCTCCCCGACTATCCTCCTTTGGGGAGGTAGCAATTCCCTCGGTTTTGATGTGCAATGTGTTAAGTTCTGCTTCCCTGTTCTTCCCTTTGTCTTTCCCCGAGGGCACTTTACTTAGCACACGACCAAGCATCTTGGCTATGGTGGGACTAGGCGAGCCTTCGGGAAGTGGCACCGGACACCTGGTTCTCTCTGCCTTGCTGAGCCATTCCTGGCCACGGAGGATTTTCAGAATAATTTTATGATAACTATAAACGAAGTGTTCGGTTTCTGGGTTACTTAATTGGGTATCTGGGCGGTTGCAGCTCAGGCCCGCATCCTCGGTGGTGTCCGGACACTTTACTTGTGGTCCGAAGAATAACTTACACAACCCTTCGAGCGGCATGCCGAAGAAAATCAGAATAGTCCGCGGACCTTCCGGATTGAACTCCCACATCCAGAGAGGCCGGTGTTTGCATGGCAACATCCGTCGGACTAGCATTACCTGAATTATGCTGACAAGGCTAATGTCCCTCTCAAGAAGCTCCCACATGCGGCTCTGCAATGTTGGTACATCATTAGCAGGCCCCAATCCCGTCCTACATTGGCCCTTGATGCCAGTTGAGGCGGAGGGCCCGAACGGAAGTCGGGGGCAGCCACCCACTTTGTGCCTCTGGGAGCCGTGACGTAAAACCACCTCCGCTGCCATAGATCGAACTGAAGGAAATATGCCCTAGATGCAATAATAAAGTTATTATTTATTTCCTTATATCATGATAAATGTTTATTATTCATGCTAGAATTGTATTAACCGGAAACATAATACATGTGTGAATATATAGACAAACAGAGTGTCACTAGTATGCCTCTACTTGACTAGCTTGTTAATCAAAGATGGTTATGTTTCCTAACCATGAACAAGGAGTTGTTATTTGATTAACGAGGTCACATCATTAGTTGAATGATCTGATTGACATGACCCATTCCGTTAGCTTAGCACCCGATTGTTTAGTATGTTGCTATTGCTTTCTTCATGACTTATACATGTTCCTATGACTATGAGATTATGCAACTCCCATTTACCGGAGGAACACTTTGTGTGCTACCAAACGTCACAACGTAACTGGGTGATTATAAAGGTGCTCTACAGGTGTCACCGAAGGTACTTGTTGGGTTGGCGTATTTCGAGATTAGGATTTGTCACTCCGAATGTCGGAGAGGTATCTCTGGGCCCTCTCGGTAATGCACATCACTTAAGCCTTGCAAGCATTGCAACTAATGAGTTAGTTGCAAGATGATGTATTACAGAACGAGTAAAGAGACTTGCCGGTAACGAGATTGAACTAGGTATTGGATACCGACGATCGAATCTCGGGCAAGTAACATACCGATGACAAAGGGAACAACGTATGTTGTTATGCGGTATGACCGATAAAGATCTTCGTAGAATATGTAGGAACCAATATGGGCATCCAGGTCCCGCTATTGGTTATTGACCGGAGACATGTCTCGGTCATGTCTACATTGTTCTCGAACCGTAGGGTCCGCACGCTTAAGGTTTCGATGACAGTTATATTATGAGTTTATGTATTTTGATGTACCAAAGGTTGTTTGGAGTCCCGGATGTGATCACGGACATGAAGAGAAGTCTCAAAATGGTCGAGACATAAAGATTGATATATTGGACGGATATATTTGGACACCGGAAAGGTTTCGGATGAGATTGCGACTATACCGGAGTTCCGGGAGGTTACCGGAACCCCCCGGTAGGTATATGGGCCTTATTGGGCCTTAGTGGAAAGGAGGGATAAGGAGCAAAGGAGGAGGCGCGCCCCCCAAGCCCAATCCGAATTGGGAGGGGGGCCGCCCCCCCTTTCCTTCTTCCCTCCCCTCTCTTCCTTCCCTCTCCTACTCCTAATAGGAAAGGGGGGCCAAACCTACTTGGAGTAGGTTTGCCCCCCCTAGGGCGTGCCTCCCCTCTTGGCCGGCCCCCTCCTCCTCTCCCCCTTTATATACGGAGGAGGGGGGCACCCCATAGACACACAAATTGATCTTCGTGATCGTTCCTTAGCCGTGTGAGGTGCCCCCCTCCACGATATTACACCTCGGTCATATTGTAGCAGTGCTTAGGCGAAGCCCTGCGACAGTTGAACATCAAGATCGTCACCACGCCGTCGTGCTGACGGAACTCCTCCCCAAGGCTTTGCTGGATCGAAGCCCGGGGTGCGTCATCGAGCTGTACGTGTGTCAAGAACTCGGAGGTGCCGGAGTAACGGTGCTTGGATCGGTTGGACCGGGAAGACGTACGACTACTTCCTCTACGTTGTGTCAACGCTTCTGCTTCGGTCTACGAGGGTACGTAGACAACACTCTCCCCTCTTGTTGCTATATCATCACCATGATCTTGCGTGTGCGTAGGAAAACTTTGAAATTACTGTTGGAAATGTGCCCTAGAGGCAATAATAAATTAGTTATTATTATATTTCCTTGTTCATGATAATCGTTTATTATCCATGCTATAATTGTATTGATAGGAAACACTGATACATGTATGGATACATAGACAACACAAGGTCCCTTGTAAGCCTCTAGTTGACTAGCTCGTTGATCAATAGATGGTTACGGTTTCCTAACCATGGACATTAAGATGTTGTTGATAACGGGATCACATCATTAGGAGAATGATGTGATGGACAAGACCCAATCCTAAGCCTAGCACAAAGATCGTAGTTCGTATGCTAAAGCTTTTCTAATGTCAAGTATCATTTCCTTAGACCATGAGATTGTGCAACTCCCGGATACCATAGGAATGCTTTGGGTGTACCAAACGTCACAACGTAACTGGGTGGCTATAAAGGTGCACTACAGGTATCTCCGAAAGTGTCTGTTGGGTTGGCATGAATCGATACTGGGATTTGTCACTCCGTGTAAATGGAGAGGTATCTCTGGGCCCACTCGGTAGGACATCATCATAATGTGCACAATGTGACCAAAGGGTTGATCACGGGATGATGTGTTACGGAACGAGTAAAGAGACTTGCTGGTAACGAGATTGAACAAGGTATCGGGATACCGACGATCGAATCTCGGGCAAGTACAATACCGCTAGACAAAGGGAATTGTATACGGGATCGATTGAGTCCTTGACATCGTGGTTCATCCGATGAGATCATCGTGGAACATGTGGGAGCCAACATGGGTATCCAGATCCCGCTGCTGGTTATTGACCGGAGAACGTCTCAGTCATGTCTACATGTCTCCCGAACCCGTAGGGTCTACACACTTAAGGTTCGATGACGCTAGGGTTATAAAGGAAGTTTGTATGTGGTTACCGAATGTTGTTCGGAGTCCCGGATGAGATCCCGGACGTCACGAGGAGTTTCGGAATGGTTCGGAGGTAAAGATTTATATATGGGAAGTCCTATTTTGGTCACCGGAAAAGTTTCGGGTTTTTCCGGTAACGTACCGGGACCACCGGGAGGGTCCCGGGGGTCTACCAAGTGGGGCCACCAACCCCTGAGGGCTGCATGGGCCAAGTGTGGGAGGGAACCAGCCCCAGGTGGGCTGGTGCGCCCCCCACAAGGGGCCCAAGGCGCAAGGGAGAGTGGGAGGGGGCAAACCCTAGGGCAGATGGGCCCTAAGGCCCACCCCAGGCGCACCTCCCCTCTCTCCCCCTCTGGCCGCCACCCAGATGGCATCTGGGGGCTGCCGCCACCCTTGGGGAGGGAACCCTAGAGGGGGCGCAGCCCCCTCCCCTCCCCCTATAAATACTTGAGGCCTGGGGGCTGCCCAACACATGAGTTTCTCCCTCTATTGGCGCAGCCCTACCTCTCTTACTCCTCCTCTCCCGCGGTACTTGGAGAAGCCCTGCTGGACTACCATGCTCCTCCACCACCACCACGCCGTTGTGCTGCTGCTGGACGGAGTCTTCCTCAACCTCTCCCTCTCTCCTTGCTGGATCAAGGCGTGGGAGACGTCACTGGACTGTACGTGTGTTGAACGCGGAGGTGCCGTCCGTTCGGCACTAGGATCTCCGGTGATTTGGATCATGATGAGTACGACTCCTTCAACCCCGTTCTCTTGAACGCTTCCGCTTAGCGATCTACAAGGGTATGTAGATGCACTCTCCTTCCCCTCGTTACTGGTTTCTCCATAGATAGATCTTGGTGACACGTAAGAAAATTTTGAATTTCTGCTACGTTCCCCAATAGTGGCATCATGAGCTAGGTCTATTGCGTAGATTCTTTGCACGAGTAGAACACAAAGTAGTTGTGGGCGTTGATTTTGTTCAATATGCTTACCCTTACTAGTCCAATCTTGTTTCGACGGTATTGTGGGATGAAGCGGCCCGGACCGACCTTACACGTACACTTACGTGAGACAGGTTCCATCGACTGACATGCACTTGGTGCATAAGGTGGCTAGCGGGTGCCAGTCTCTCCCACTTTAGTCGGAACAAATTCGATGAAAAGGGTCCTTATGAAGGGTAAATAGCAATTGGCATATCACGTTGTGGTTTTGCGTAGGTAAGAAACATTCTTGCTAGAAACCCATAGCAGCCACGTAAAACATGCAAACAACAATTAGAGGACGTCTAACTTGTTTTTGCAGGGTATGCTATGTGATGTGATATGGCCAAGAAGAATGTGATGAATGATATGTGATGTATGAGATTGATCATGTTCTTGTAATAGGAATCACGACTTGCATGTCGATGAGTATGACAACCGGCAGGAGCCATAGGAGTTGTCTTTATTTATTGTATGACCTGCGTGTCATTGAACAACGCCATGTAATTACTTTACTTTATTGCTAACCGGTAGCCATAGTAGTAGAAGTAATAAGTTGGTGAGACAACTTCATGGAGACACGATGATGGAGATCATGGTGTCATGCTGGTGACGATGATGATCATGGAGCCCCGAAGATGGAGATCAAAAGGAGCAAAATGATATTGGCCATATCATGTCACTTTTTGATTGCATGGGATGTTTATCATGTTTATACATCTTATTTGCTTAGAATTACGGTAGTAAATAAGATGATCCCTCATTAAAATTTCAAGAAAGTGTTCCCCCTAACTGTGCACCGTTGCGAAAGTTCGTCGTTTCTAAGCACCACGTGATGATCGGGTGTGATGGATTCTTACGTTCACATACAACGGGTGTAAGACAGATTTACACACGCGAAACACTTAGGTTGACTTGACGAGCCTAACATGTACAGACATGGCCTCGGAACACAAGAGACCGAAAGGTCGAGCATGAGTCGTATAGTAGATACGATCAACATGAAGATGTTCACCGATGATGACTAGTCCGTCTCACGTGATGATCGGACACGGCCTAGTTGACTCGGATCATGTAATCACTTAGATGACTAGAGGGATGTCTATCTGAGTGGGAGTTCATAAGATGAACTTAATTATCCTGAACATAGTCAAAAGATCTTTGCAAATTATGTCGTAAGCTCGCGCTTTAGTTCCACTGTTTAGATATGTTCCTAGAGAAAATATAGTTGAAAGTTGATAGTAGCGATTATGCGGACAGTAGAAAGCTTATGTCCTTAATGCACCGCTCAGTGTGCTGAACCCCAAACGTTGTTTGTGGATGTTGCGAACATCGGACATACACATTTTGATAACTACGTGATAGTTCAGTTAAATGGTTTAGAGTAGAGGCACCAAAGACGTTTTCGAAACGTCGCGGAACATATGAGATGTTTCGAGGGCTGAAATTGGGATTTCAGGCTCGTGCCCACGTCAAGAGGTATGAGACCTCCGACGATTTTCTTAGCCTGCAAACTAAGGGAGAAAAGCTCAATCGTTGAGCTTGTGATCAGATTGTCTGAGTGCAACAATCACTTGAATCGAGTGGGAGTTGATCTTCCAGATGAGATAGTGATGTTTCTCCAAAGTCATTGCCACCAAGCTGCTAGAGCTTCGTGATGAACTATAACATATCAGGGATAGATATGATGATCCTTGAGGTATTCACGATGTTCGACACCGCGAAAGTAGAAATCAAGAAGGAGCATCAATTGTTGATGGTTGGTGAAACCACTAGTTTCAAGAAGGGCAAGGGTAATAAGGGGTACTTCATGAGACGGCAAATCAGCTGCTGCTCCAGTGAAGAAACCCAAGGTTGAACCTAAACCCGAGACTAAGTGCTTCTATAATAAGGGGAACAGCCACTGGAGCGGGATTACCCTGGATACTTGGTAGATAAGAAGGCTGACAAGGTCGATAGAAGTATATTGGATATACATTATGTTAATGTGTACTTTACTAGTACTCCTAGTAGCACCAGGGTATTAGATACCGGTTCGGTTGCTAAGTGTTAGTAACTCGAAATAAAAGCTACGGAATAAACGGAGACTAGCTAAAGGTGAGCTGACGATATGTGTTGGAAGTCTTTCCAAGGTTGATGTGATCAAACATCGCCCGCTCCCTCTACCATCAAGATTAGTATTAAACCTGAATAATTGTCATTTGGTGTTTGCGTTGAGCATAGACATGATTGGATTATGTCTATCGCAATACGGTTATTCATTTAAGAAGAATAATGGTTGCTCTATTTATTTGAATAATACCTTCAATGGTCTTGCAACTAAAGGAATGGTTTATTGAATCTCGATAGTAGTGATACACATTTTCATGCCAAAAATTATAAGATAGTAATGATAGTACCACTTACTTGTGGCACTGCCATGAAGTCATATTGGTATAAAATGCAAGCTCCATGTTGATGGATCTTTGGACTCACTCATTTTTGAAAAGTTTGAGACATGCGAACCATGTCTATTGGTGCATACGCATGAAGAAACTCCATGCAGATGGATCGTTTAGACTCACTTGATTTTGAATCACTTGAGATATGCAAATCATACCACATGGACAAGATGACTGAAAAAGCCTCGGTTTCAGTAAGATGGAACTAGATAGCAACTTGTTGGAAGTAACACATTTTGATGTGTGCAGTCCAATGAGTGTTGAGGCATGCAGTGAATATCGTTATGTTCTTACTTCACAGATGATTCGAGTAGATGTTGAGTATATTTACTTGATGAAACACAAGTTTGAATTATTGAATGGTTCAAGTACTTTCAGAGTAAAGTTTAAGATCTTCGTGACAAGAGGATAGAATGTCTATGATATGATCATAGAGATGAATATCTGAGTTACGAGTTTTGGCACACAATTAAGACATTGTGGAAATTGTTTCACAATTAATACCGCCTGGAACACCATAGTGTGATGGTGTGTCCGAACATCATAAGTAGCACCCTATTGGATATGGTGCGTACCTTGATGTCTCTTATCGAATTACCACTATCGTTCATGGGTTAGGCATTAGAGACAACCGCACTCACTTTAATAGGGTACCACGTAATTCCGTTGAGATGACACCGTTTGGAGAAACCTAAGTTGTCGTTTCTTAAAAGTTTGGGGCTGCGATGCTTATGTGAAAAAGTTTCAGGTTGATAAGCTCGAACCCAAAGCGGATAAAATGCATCTTCATAGGACACCCAAAACAGTTGGGTATACCTCCTAATTCAGATCCGAAAGCAATAGGGATTGTTTCTTGAATCGGGTCCTTTCTCGAGGAAAAGTTTGTCTCGAAGAATTGAGTGGGAGGATGGTGGAGACTTGATAAGGTTATCGAACCGTCACTTCAACTAGTGTGTAGCAGGGCATAGGAAGTTGTTCCTGTGGCACCTACACCAATTGAAGTAGAAGCTTATGATAGTGATCATGAAGTTTTGGATCAAGTCACTACCGTACCTCGTAGGGTGACAAGGATGCGTACCACTTCAGAGTGGCACAGTAATCCTGTCTTGAAGGTCATGTTGCTAGACAACAATGAACCTACGAGCTATGGAGAAGCGATGGTGGGCCCAAATTCTGACAAATGGTTAGAAGCCATGAAATCCGAGATAGGATCCATGCATCATAACAAAGCATGGAATTTGGTGGACTTGCTCGATGATCGGCAAGCCATTGGAATAAATGGATCTTTAAGAAGAAGATAGACGTGGACGGTAATGTCACCGTCTATGAAGCTCGACTTGTGGCGAAGAGTTTTTTCACAAGTTCAAGGAGTTGACTACAATTAGATTCTCTCATCCGTAGCGATGCTTAAGTCTGTCGGAATCATGTTAGCATTAGCTGCATTTATGAAATCTGGCAGATGGATGTCAAGACGAGTTTCCTTACCAGTTTTCGTAAGGAAAGGTTGTATGTGATACAATCAGAAAAGTTTTGTCGATCCTAAGGATGCTAAAAGGTATGCTGGCTCCAGCGATCCTTCTAAGGACTGGAGTAAGCATCTCGGAGTTGGAATGTGCATTTTGATAAGATGATCAAAGATTTTGGGTTTATACAAAGTTCATGAGAAACTTGTATTTCCAAAGAAGTGAGTGGGAGCACTATGGAATTTCTGATGAGTATATGTTGTTGACATATTGTTGATCAGAAATGATGTAGAATTTTCTGGAAAGCATATAGGGTTATTTGAAAGGTGTTTTTCAATAGAAAACCTGGATCAAGCTACTTGAACATTGAGCATCAAAATCTATGAGGACAGATCAAAATGCTTAATAATACTTTCAAATGAGCATATACCTTGACATGATCTTGAAGGTGTTCAAGATGGATCAGTCAAAGAAGGAGTTCTTACCTGAGATGTAAGGTATGAAGTTAAGACTTAAAGCTCGACCACGAGGACGAAGGTCATCCCCTATGCTTTAGACGTAGGCTCTACAGTATGCTATGCTATGTGCCGCACCTGATGTGTGCCTTGCCACATGTCTGGCAAGAGGGTACAAAGGTGATCAAGGAGTGGATCACCAGATAGCGGTCAAAATTGTCCTTGGAGTAATAAGGATTTATTTCTCAATTATGGAGGTGATAAAGAGTTCGGCGTAAAGGGTTACGACGATGCAAGCTTTAACACCTATCCGAATGACTCTGAGTAGCAAACCGGATACGTATAGTGGATCAACCATTTGGAATAGCTTCAAGTGAAGCGTGGAAGCAGCATTTACAATATGACATAGAGATTTGCGAAGTACATACGGATCTGAATTTTGCAGAACCGTTGACTAAAATCTCTTTCAAGCAAAACATGATCAAACCCCAGAACTCATTGAGTCTAAATCACATGATGATGTGAACTAGTTTAATGACACTAGTAAACTCTTTGGATGTTGGTCACATGGCGATGTGACATGTGAGTGTTAATCACATGGCGATGTGAACTAGATTATTGACTCTAGTGCAAGTGGGAGACTGTTGGAAATATGCCCTAGAGGCAATAATAAATTAGTTATTATTATATTTCCTTGTTCATGATAATCGTTTATTATCCATGCTATAATTGTATTGATAGGAAACACAGACACATGTGTGGATACATAGACAACACAATGTCCCTAGTAAGCCTCTAGTTGACTAGCTCGTTGATCAATAGATGGTTACGGTTTCCTAACCATGGACATTAAGATGTCGTTGATAACGAGATCACATCATTAGGAGAATGATGTGATGGACAAGACCCAATCCTAAGCCTAGCACAAAGATCGTAGTTCATATGCTAAAGCTTTTCTAATGTCAAGTATCATTTCCTTAGACCATGAGATTGTGCAACTCCCGGATACCGTAGGAATGCTTTGGGTGCACCAAACGTCACAACGTAACTGGGTGGCTATAAAGGTGCACTACAGGTATCTCCGAAAGTGTCTGTTGGGTTGGCACAAATCAATACTGGGATTTGTCACTCCGTGTAAACGAAGAGGTATCTCTGGGCCCACTCGGTAGGACATCATCATAATGTGCACAATGTGACCAAGGGGTTGATCACGGGATGATGTGTTACGGAACGAGTAAAGAGACTTGCTGGTAACGAGATTGAACAAGGTATCGGGATACCGACGATCGAATCTCGGGCAAGTACAATACCGCTAGACAAAGGGAATTGTATACGGGATCGATTGAGTCCTTGACATCGTGGTTCATCCGATGAGATCATCGTGGAACATGTGGAGCCAACATGGGTATCCAGATCCCGCTGCTGGTTATTGACCGGAGAACGTCTCGGTCATGTCTACATGTCTCCCGAACCCGTAGGGTCTACACACTTAAGGTTCGATGACGCTAGGGTTATAAAGGAAGTTTGTATGTGGTTACCGAATGTTGTTCGGAGTCCCGGATGAGATCCCGGACGTCACGAGGAGTTTCGGAATGGTCCGGAGGTAAAGATTTATATATGGGAAGTCCTGTTTTGGTCACCGGAAAAGTTTCGGGTTTTTCTGGTAACGTACCGGGACCACCGGGAGGGTCCCGGGGGTCCACCAAGTAGGGCCACCAACCCCGGAGGGCTGCATGGGCCAAGTGTGGGAGGGAACCAGCCCCAGGTGGGCTGGTGCGCCCCCCACAAGGGGCCCACGACGCAAGGGAGAGTGGGAGGGGGCAAACCCTAGGGCAGATGGGCCCTAAGGCCCACCCCAGGCGCGCCTCCCCTCTCTCCCCCTCTGGCCGCCACCCAGATGGCATCTGGGGGCTGCCGCCACCCTTGGGGAGGGAACCCTAGAGGGGGCGCAGCCCCCTCCCCTCCCCCTATAAATACTTGAGGCCTGGGGGCTGCCCAACACATGAGTTTCTCCCTCTATTGGCGCAGCCCTACCTCTCTTACTCCTCCTCTCCCGCGGTGCTTGGCGAAGCCCTGCTGGACTACCACGCTCCTCCACCACCACCACGCCGTTGTGCTGCTGCTGGACGGAGTCTTCCTCAACCTCTCCCTCTCTCCTTGCTGGATCAAGGCGTGGGAGACGTCACCGGGCTGTACGTGTGTTGAACGCGGAGGTGCCGTCCGTTCAGCACTAGGATCTTCGGTGATTTGGATCACGACGAGTACAACTCCTTCAACCCCGTTCTCTTGAACGCTTCCGCTTAGCAATCTACAAGGGTATGTAGATGCACTCTCCTTCCCCTCGTTGCTGGTTTCTCCATAGATAGATCTTGGTGACACGTAAGAAAATTTTGAATTTCTACTACGTCCCCCAACAATTACTACGTTCCCCAACAGTGGCATCCGAGCCTAGGTTTTATGGTTTGATGTTATATGCCCGAGTAGAACACAAATGAGTTGTGGGCGATATAAGTCATACTGCTTACCAGCAGGTCATACTTTGGTTCCGCGGTATTGTTGGATGAAGCAACCCGGACCGACATTACGCGTACGCTTACGCGAGACTGGTTTTACCGCCGTGCTTTGTACACAGGTAACTAGCGGGTGTCAGTTTCTCCAACTTTAGTTGAACCGAGTGTGGCTACGCCCGGTCCTTGCGAAGGTTAAAACAACATCAACTTGACAAACTATCGTTGTG
Source organism: Triticum dicoccoides (assembly GCF_002162155.2). Lineage (NCBI taxonomy): Eukaryota > Viridiplantae > Streptophyta > Magnoliopsida > Poales > Poaceae > Triticum > Triticum dicoccoides. The sequence continues at coordinate 406,945,846 of NC_041383.1, forward strand.
GTTTTGATGCGTAGGTGAGATTGGTTCTTGCTTAAGCCCGTAGCAGCCACGTAAAACTTGCAACAACAAAGTAGAGGACGTCTAACTTGTTTTTGCAGGGCATGTTGTGATGTGATATGGCCAAGACATGATGCTATATTTTATTGTATGAGATGATCATGTTTTGTAACCGAAGTTATCGGCAACTGGCAGGAGCCATATGGTTGTCGCTTTATTGTATGAAATGCAAACGCCCTGTAATTGCTTTACTTTATCACTAAGCGGTAGCGATAGTCATAGAAGCAATAGATGGCGTAAACGACAAACGATGCTACGATGGAGATCAAGGTGTCGTGCCGGTGATGATGGTGACCATGATGGTGCTTCAGAGATGGAGATCACAAGCACAAGATGATGATGGCCATATCATATCACTTATATTGATTGCATGTGATGTTTATCCTTTATGCATCTTATCTTGCTTTGATTGACGGTAGCATTTTAAGATGATCTCTCATTAAAAATTATCAGGAAGTGTTCTCCCTGAGCACCGTTGCCAAAGTTCGTTGTGCCTAGACACCATGTGATGATCGGGTGTGATAAGCTCTACGTCCATCTACAATGGGTGCAAGCCAGTTTTGCACACGCAGAATACTCAGGTTAAACTTGACGAGCCTAGCATATGCAGATATGGCCTCGGAACATGGAGACCGAAAGGTCAAGCGTGAGTCATATAGTAGATATGATCAACATAAGATGTTCACCATTGAAAACTACTCCATCTCACGTGATGATCGGTTATGGTTTAGTTGATTTGGATCACATGATCACTTAGATGACTAGAGAGATGTCTGTCTAAGTGGGAGTTCTTAAGTAATATGATTAATTGAACTTAAATTTATCATGAACTTAGTACCTAATAGTATCTTGCTTGTCTATGTTGTTTGTAGATAGATGGCCCGTGCTGTTGTTCCGTTGAATTTTAATGCGTTCCTTGAGAAAGCAAAGTTGAAAGATGATGGTAGCAACTACGCGGACTGGGTCCGTAACTTGAGGATTATCCTCATTGCTGCACAGAAAAATTACGTCCTGGAAGCACCACTGGGTGCCAGGCCTGCTGCTGATGCAACTAACGACGTTAAGAACGTCAGGCAGAGCAAAGCTGATGACTACTCGATAGTTCAATGTGCCATGCTTTACGGCTTAGAACCAGGACTTCAACGACGTTTTGAACGTCATGGAGCATATGAGATGTTCCAGGAGTTGAAGTTAATATTCCAGAAGAATGCCCGGATTGAGAGATATGAAGTCTCCAATAAGTTCTATAGCTGCAAGATGGAGGAGAATAGTTCTGTCAGTGAGCATATACTCAAGATGTTTGGGTATTGTAATCACTTGATTCAACTGGGAGTTACTCTTCCGGATGATAGCGTCATTGACAGAATTCTCCAATCACTTCCACCAAGCTACAAGAGCTTCATGATGAACTATAATATGCAAGGGATGGATAAAACGATTCCCGAGCTCTTCGCAATGCTAAAGGCTGCGGAAGTAGAAATCAAGAAGGAGCATCAAGTGTTGATGGTCAACAAGACCACTAGTTTCAAGAAAAAGGGCAAAGGGAAGAAGAAGGGGAACTTCAAGAAGAACAGCAAGCAAGTTGCTGCTCAAGAGAAGAAACCCAAATCTGGACCTAAGCCCGAAACCGAGTGCTTCGACTGCAAGCAGATTGGACACTGGAAGCGGAACTGCCCCAAGTATTTGGCGGATAAGAAGGATGGCAAGGTGAACAAAGGTATATGTGATATAAATGTTATTGATGTGTACCTTACTAGAGCTTGCAGTAGCACCTGGGTATTTGATACTGGTTCTGTTGCTAATAATTGCAACTTGAAACAGGGACTACGGATTAAGCGAACACTAGCAAAGGATGAGGTGACGATGCGCGTGGGAAATGGTTCCAAAGTTGATATGATCGCGGTCGGCACGCTACCTCTACATCTACCTTCCGGATTAGTATTAGACCTAAATAATTGTTATTTGGTGCCAGCGTTGAGCATGCCATTATTTCTGGATCTTGTTTGATGCGAGACGGTTATTCATTTAAATCAGAGAATAATGGTTGTTCTATTTATATGAGTAATATCTTTTATGGTCATGCACCCTTGAAGAGTGGTCTATTTTTGATGAATCTCGATAGTAGTGATACACACATTCATAGTATTGAAGCCGAAAGATGCAGAGTTGATAATGATAGTGCAACTTATTTGTGGCACTGCCGTTTAGGTCATATCGGTGTAAAGCGCATGAAGAAACTTCATACTGATGGACTTTTGGAACCACTTGATTATGAATCACTTGGTACTTGCGAACCGTGCCTCATGGGCAAGATGACCAAAACGCCGTTCTCCGGTACTATGGAGAGAGCAACGGATTTGTTGGAAATCATACATACAGATGTATGTGGTCCGATGAATGTTGAAGCTCGTGGCGGATATCGTTATTTTCTCACCTTCGCAGATGATTTAAGCAGATATGGGTATATCTACTTAATGAAGCATAAGTCTGAAACATTTGAAAAGTTCAAAGAATTTCAGAGTGAAGTTGAAAATCATCGAAACAAGAAAATAAAGTTTCTACGATCTGATCGTGGAGGAGAATATTTGAGTTACGAGTTTGGTCTACACTTGAAACAATGCGGAATAGTTTCGCAACTCACGCCACCCGGAACACCACAGCGTAATGGTGTGTCCGGACGTCGTAATCATACTTTACTTGATATGGTGCGATCTATGATGTCTCTTACTGATTTACCGCTATCGTTTTGGGGTTATGCTTTAGAGACGGCCACATTCACATTAAATAGGGCACCATCAAAATCCATTGAGACGACACCTTATGAACTATGGTTTGGCAAGAAACCAAAGTTGTCGTTTCTTAAAGTTTGGGGCTGCGATGCTTATGTGAAAAAACTTCAACCTGATAAGCTCGAACCCAAATCGGAGAAATGTGTTTCCATAGGATACCCAAAGGAGACAGTTGGGTACACCTTCTATCACAGATCCGAAGGCAAGACATTTGTTGCTAAGAATGGATCCTTTCTAGAGAAGGAGTTTCTCTCGAAAGAAGTGAGTGGGAGGAAAGTAGAACTTGATGAGGTAACTGTACCTACTCCTTTGTTGGAAATTAGTACATCACAGGAACCGGTTTCTGTGACGTCAAAACCAACTAGTGAGGAAGTTGATGATGATGATCATAGAACTTCAGATCAAGTTACTACAGAACCTCGTAGGTCAAACAGAATAAGATCTGCACCAGAGTGGTGCGGTAATCCTATTCTGGAAGTCATGCTACTAGATCATGATGAACCTACAAACTATGAAGAAGCGATGGTGAGCCCAGATTCCGCAAAATGGCTTGAAGCCATGAAATCTGAGATGGGATCCATGTATGAGAACAAAGTATGGACTTTGGTTGACTTGCCCGATGATCGGCAAGCAATTGAGAATAAATGGATCTTCAATAAGAAGACTGACGCTGACGGTAATGTTACTGTCTACAAAGCTCGACTTGTTGCAAAAGGTTTTCGACAAGTTCAAGGGATTGACTACGATGAGACCTTCTCACCCGTAGCGACTCTTAAGTCTGTCCGAATCATGTTAGCAATTGCCGCATTTTATGATTACGAAATTTGGAAAATGGATGTAAAAACTGCGTTCCTGAATGGGTTTCTGGAGGAAGAGTTGTATATGATGCAACCAGAAGGTTTTATCGATCCAAAGGGAGCTAACAAAGTGTGCAAGCTCCAGCGATCCATTTATGGACTGGTGCAAGCCTCTCGGAGTTGGAATAAACGCTTTGATAGTGTGATCAAAGCATTTGGGTTTATACAGACTTTTGGAGAAGCCTGTATTTACAAGAAATTGAGTGGGAGCTCTGTAGCATTTCTAATGTTATATATGGATGACATATTGTTGATTGGAAATAATATAGAATTTCTGGATAGCATAAAGGGATACTTGAGTAAAAGTTTTTCAATGAAAGACCTTGGTGAAGCTGCTTACATATTGGGCATTAAGATCTATAGAGATAGATCAAAATGCTTAATTGGACTTTCACAAAGCACATACCTTGACAAAGTTTTGAAGAAGTTCAAAATGGATCAAGCAAAGAAAGGGTTCTTGCCTGTATTGCAAGGTGTGAAGTTGAGTAAGACTCAATGTCCGACCACTGCAGAAGATAGAGAGAAAATGAAAGATGTTCCCTATGCTTCAGCCATAGGCTCTATCATGTATGCAATGCTGTGTACCAGACCTGATGTGTGCCTTGCTATAAGTTTAGCAGGGAGGTACCAAAGTAATCCAGGAGTGGATCACTGGACAGCGGTCAAGAACATCCTGAAGTACCTGAAAAGGACTAAGGATATGTTTCTCGTATATGGAGGTGACAGAGAGCTCATCGTAAATGGTTACGTTGATGCAAGCTTTGACACTGATCCGGACGATTCTAAATCGCAAACCGGATACGTGTTTACATTAAACGGTGGAGCTGTCAGTTGGTGCAGTTCAAAGTAAAGCGTCGTGGCGGGATCTACATGTGAAGCGGAATACATAGCTGCTTCGGAAGCAGCCAATGAAGGAGTCTGGATGAAGGAGTTCATATCCGATTTAGGTGTCATACCTAGTGCATCAGGTCCAATGAAAATCTTTTGTGACAATACTGGAGCGATTGCCTTAGCGAAGGAATCCAGATTTCACAAGAGAACCAAGCACATCAAGAGGCGCTTCAATTCCATCCGGGATCTAGTCCAGGTGGGAGACATAGAGATTTGCAAGATACATACGGATCTGAATGTTGTAGACCCGTTGACTAAGCCTCTTCCACGAGCAAAACATGATCAGCACCAAGACTCCATGGGTGTTAGAATCATTACTATGTAATCTAGATTATTGACTCTAGTGCAAGTGGGAGACTGAAGGAAATATGCCCTAGAGGCAATAATAAAGTTATTATTTATTTCCTTATATCATGATAAATGTTTATTATTCATGCTAGAATTGTATTAACCGGAAACATAATACATGTGTGAATATATAGACAAACAGAGTGTCACTAGTATGCCTCTACTTGACTAGCTTGTTAATCAAAGATGGTTATGTTTCCTAACCATGAACAAGGAGTTGTTATTTGATTAACGAGGTCACACCACTAGTTGAATGATCTGATTGACATGACCCATTCCGTTAGCTTAGCACCCGATCGTTTAGTATGTTGCTATTGCTTTCTTCATGACTTATACATGTTCCTATGACTATGAGATTATGCAACTCCCATTTACCGGAGGAACACTTTGTGTTCTACCAAACGTCACAACGTAACTGGGTGATTATAAAGGTGCTCTACAGGTGTCACCGAAGGTACTTATTGGGTTGGCGTATTTTGAGATTAGGATTTGTCACTCCAAATGTCGGAGAGGTATCTCTGGGCCCTCTCGGTAATGCACATCACTTAAGCCTTGCAAGCATTGCAACTAATGAGTTAGTTGCGAGATGATGTATTACGGAATGAGTAAAGAGACTTGCCGGTAACGAGATTGAACTAGGTATTGGATACCGACGATCGAATCTCGGGCAAGTAACATACCGATGACAAAGGGAACAACGTATGTTGTTATGCGGTCTGACCGATAAAGATCTTCGTAGAATATGTAGGAACCAATATGGGCATCCAGGTCCCGCTATTGGTTATTGACCGGAGACATGTCTCGGTCATGTCTACATTGTTCTCGAACCGTAGGGTCCGCACGCTTAAGGTTTCGATGACAGTTATATTATGAGTTTATGTATTTTGATGTACCGAAGGTTGTTCGGAGTCCCGGATGTGATCAGGGACATGACGAGAAGTCTCGAAATGGTCGAGACATAAGGATTGATATATTGGACGGATATATTTGGACACCGGAAAGGTTCCGGATGAGATTGGGACTATACCGGAGTTCCGGGAGGTTACCGGAACCCCCCGGTAGGTATATGGGCCTTATTGGGCCTTAGTGGAAAGGAGGGAGAAGGAGCAAAGGAGGGGGCGCCCCCCCCAAGCCCACTCCGAATTGGGAGGGGGGCCGCCCCCCTTTCTTTCTTCCCTCCCCTCTCTTCCTTCCCTCTCCTACTCCTAATAGGAATGGGGGGCCAAACCTACTTGGAGTAGGTTTGCCCCCCTAGGGCGCGCCTCCCCTCTTGGCCGGCCCCCTCCTCCTCTCCCCCTTTATATACGGAGGAGGGGGGCACCCCATAGACACACAAATTGATCTTCGTGATCGTTCCTTAGCTGTGTGCGGTGCCCCCCTCCACGATATTACACCTCGGTCATATTGTAGTGGTGCTTAGGCGAAGCCCTGCGATAGTTGAACATCAAGATCGTCACCACGCCGTCGTGCTGACGGAACTCCTCCCCAAGGCTTTGCTGGATCGAAGCCCGGGGTGCATCATCGAGCTGTACGTGTGTCAAGAACTCGGAGGTGCCGGAGTAACGGTGCTTGGATCGGTTGGACCGGGAAGACGTACGACTACTTCCTCTACGTTGTGTCAACGCTTCCGCTTCGGTCTACGAGGGTACGTAGACAACACTCTCCCCTCTCATTGCTATATCATCACCATGATCTTGCGTGTGCGTAGGAAAATTTTGAAATTACTACATTCCCCAACACGGACACCTCTGGGAAGGAGCCCTCTGGCCATGGGGCGTCGGCGTTCCTGCTTATTACAGCACCTCCGCACTCCGCGTGTCGCCCCTCAATCATCTTCGGCTTCATATTGAAGGTCTTGAGCCATAAGCCGAAGTGCGGGGTGACATGGAGAAAAGGTTCGCACACAACGATGAACGACGAGATGTGAAGGATGGCGTCCGGAGCTAGATCATGAAAATCTAGCCCGTAATAGAACATGAGCCCTCTCACAAAGGGATCAAGGGTGAAGCCTAAGCCGCGGAGGAAGTGAGAAACAAATACGACGCTCTCGTTGGGCTCGGGAGTAGGGATGACCTGCCCTGGAGCGGGAAACCTGTGCTTAATGTCAGCGGTCAGATATCTGACCTCCCTAAGCTTCGCGATGTCCTCCTCTATGACCGAGGAGGCCATCCACCGGCCGTGAAGGTTGGATCCGGACATGATTGAAGATCCGAAGTGCTTGAGCTTGGGCTTCGGGTGTTAGAACTCGAGATGCGAAAAGGCGCAAGCGTGGTAGAAAAGAGGGATAGGCCTTGGCCCCTCTATAAAGGGAGTGAATATCAAGCGTCATCGGCGTAACCGCTCGGGACTTACCTAAAAATACGGAGTCATACCAACAGGCATCGTGGGGTTGCACGCGCCCGTGTTGATGGAAGATCCCGCGATAAGAGGAACATGATCTCTGTTCTGGCAAGGCATGCCAATGAAACCTCCTCGCAACACGTATCGAGGCAGGCTGAGATAAACCGGTCCATGCTGGACTAGGCCACGGCGTAAGGGCACACTGTTAATAAAAAAATGTTGTCAGCAGATCAGATTTGTGAAGTGTTATGCTCTCTACGGTGGTGTGCGGAAATTATCTCGCAGAGCTGGACACAATCCTTAATCTACTTTGGAGTATTCGGAGATGGAACCCGCCTTGCAATGCCAAAGACAATCTACACACCGGATTCATCATCATTGAAGCCTGGTTCAGGGGCTACTGAGGGAGTCCTGGATTAGGGGGTATCCGGACAGCCGGACTATATACTTTGGCCGGACTGATGGACCGTGAAGATACAAGACTCAAGACTTCGTCCCGTGTCCGGATGGGACTCTCCTTTGCGTGGAATACAAGCTTGGTGATCCGGATATTAGATCTCCTTCTTTGTAACCGACTCTATGTAAACCCTAGCCCCCTCCGGTGTCTATATAAACCGGAGGGTTTGGTCCGTATAGGGACAATCATAATCATCATAGGCTAGCTTCTAGGGTTTAGCCTCTACGATCTCGTGGTAGATCAAGTCTTGTAATACTCATATCATCAAGATCAATCAAGCAGGAAGTAGGGTTTTACCTCCATCGAGAGGGCCCGAACCTGGGTAAAACATCGTGTCCCTTGCCTCCTGTTACCATTAGCCTTAGACTCACAGATCGGGACCCCCTACCCGAGATCCGCCGGTTTTGACACCGACAGAGGCTGAATCCCTCCTTTCCTTCTCCCTTTGGTTCGGCCCATATGGGGGGCGCACCAGCCCCTGGTGGCTGGTGCGTTTCCCCTCTTGGCCCATTAGGCCCATATCTTTTGCCGGGGGTGCCCAGAACCCCTTCCGGTGAGACGATATGTACCCGGTACCCCCCGGAACACTTCCAATGTCTGAATACTATTGTCCCATATATCAATACTACCTCTCGGAGATTTCGGGACTCCTCGTCATGTTCGTGATCTCATCTAGGACTCCGAAAAACATTCGGTCACCAAAATCACATAACTCATATAATACTATATCGTCATCCAATGTTAAGCGTGCGCATCCTACGGGTTCGAGAACTATGTAGACATGAACGAGACACCTCCCCGGTAATAACCAACAGCGGAACCTGGATGCTCATACGGGTTATGACAACATATGGTGTTCCCTTTGTCTATCGGTATGTTACTTGCCCGAATTCGTTCGTCGGTATCTTGATACCTAGTTCAATCTCGTTACCGGAAAGTCTCTTTACTCATTCCGTAATACATCACCTCGTGACTAACTCCTTAGTCATTTGCTTGAAAGTTTATGATGTATATTACTGAGAGGGCCCAGAGATACCTCTCCGATACTCGGAGTGACAAATCTTAATCTCGATTTATGCCAACTCAACAAACACCTTCGGAGATACCTGTAGATCATCTTTATAATCACCCAGTTACGTTGTGATGTTTGATAGCACACAAGGCATTCCTCCGATATCCGGGAGTTGCATAATCTCATAGTCGAAGGAATATGTATTTGACATGAAGAAAGCAATAGCAATAAAACTGAATGATCATAATGCTAAGATAACGGATGGGTCTTGTCCATCACATCATTCTCCTAATGATGTGATCCCGTTATCAAATGACAACTCATGTCCATGGTTAGGAAACCTTAACCATATTTGGTCAACGAGCTAGTCAAGTAGAGGCTCACCAGGGACACGGTGTTTGTTTATATATTCACATATGTATTTAGGTCTCCTAATCAATACAATTCTAGCATGAATAATAAACATTTATCATGAATAAGGAAATATAAAATAACAACTTTATTATTGCCTCTAGGGCATATTTCCTTTTGTCTCCCATTTGCACTAGAGTCAGTAATCTAGATTACTATGTAATGAATCTAACACCATGGCGTCTTGGTCCTGATCATGTTTTGCTCGTGGAAGAGGCTTAGTCAATGGGTCTGCTACATTCAGATCCGTATGTATTTTGCAAATTTCTATGTCTCCCTCCTTGACTTGATCATGGATGGAGTTGAAGCATCTCTTGATGTGTTTGGTTCTTTTGTGAAATCTGGATTCCTTCGCCAAGGCAATTGCTCTAGTATTGTCACAATAGATTTTCACTGGACCCGAAGCACTAGGTATTACACCTAAATCGGATATGAACTCCTTCATCCAGGCTCCTTCATTTGCTGCTTCTGAAGCAGCCATGTACTCTGCTTCACATGTTGATCCCACCACGACGCTTTGCTTGGAACTACACCAACTGAGAGCTCCACCATTCAATATAAATATGTATCCGGTTTGTGACTTAGAGTCATCCCGATCAGTGTCAAAGCTAGCATCGACGTAACCATTTACAACGAGCTCTTTGTCACCTCCATAAACGAGAGACATATCCTTGGTCCTTTTCAGGTACTTCAGGATGTTCTTGACCATTGTCCAATGATCCACTCCTAGATTACTTTGGTACCTTCCTGCCAGACTTATGGTAAGGCACACATCAGGTCTGGTACACAACATAGCATAAATGATAGAACTTATGGATCAGGCATAGGGAATGACTTTCATTTTCTCTCTATCTACTAGAGTAGTCGGGCTTTGAGTCTGACTCAATTTCACACCTTGCGACACAGGCAAGAACCCTTTCTTTGACTGATCCATTTTGAACTTCCTCAAAACTTTGTCAAGGTATGAGCTTTGTGAAGGTCCTATTACGCGTCTTCATCTATCTCTATAGATCTTGATGCCTAATATATAAGCATCTTCACCAAGGTCTTTCATTGAAAAACTCTTATTCAAGTATCCTTTTATGCTATCTAGAAATTCTATATCATTTCCAATCAACAATATGTCATCCACATATAACATTAGAAATGCTATAGAGTTCCCACTCACTTTCTTGTAAATACAGGATTCTTCGAAAGTCTGTAAAAAACCATATGCTTTGATCACCTCATCAAAGCATATATTCCAACTCCGAGATGCTTGCACTAGTCCATAGATGGATCGTTGGAGCTTGCACACTTTGTTAGAACCTTTAGGATCGATAAAGCCTTCTGGTTGCATCATATACAACTCTTCTTTAAGAAATCCATTAAGGAATGCAATTTTGACGTCCATTTGCTAGATTTCATAATCATAAAATGCGGCAATTGCTAACATGCTTAGGGCAGACTTAAGCATCACTACGGGTTAGAAAGTCTCATCGTAGTCAACTCCTTGAACTTGTCGAAAACCTTTCGTGACAAGTTGAGCTTTGTAGACAGTAACATTACCATCATCGTCGGTCTTCTTCTTGAAGATCCATTTATTCTCTATGGCTCGCCAATCATCGGCCAAGTCTACCAAAGTCCACACTTTGTTCTCATACATGGATCATATCTCAGATTTCATGGCCTCAAGCCATTTATCGGAATATGGGCTCATCATAGCTTCTTCATAGTTTGTAGGTTTGCCATTGTCTAGTAACATGACTTCCAGGACAGGATTACCGTACCACTCTGGTGCGGAACATGCTCTGTTCGACCTACGAGGTCCAGTAGTAACTTGATTCGAAGTTTCATGATCTTCATCATTAGCTTCCTCTCTAGTTGGTGTAGTCATCACGGGAACGGATTTCTTTGATGTGCTACTTTCCAAATTGAGAGAAGGTATACCTCATCAAGTACTACTTTCCTCCCACTCACTTCTTTCGAGAGAAACTCCTTCTCTAGAAATGTTCCATTCTTGGCAACAAATATCTTGCCTTCGGATTTGTGGTTGAAGGTGTACCCAATAGTTTCCTTAGGGTATCCTATGAAGACGCACTTCTCCGATTTGGGTTCAAGCTTATCAGGCTGAAGTGTTTTGACATAAGTGTCGCAACCCCAAACGTTAAGAAACGACAGCTTAGGTTTCTTGCCAAACCAAAATTCATACCGTGTCATCTCAACGGATTTAGATGGTGCCCTATTTAACGTGAATGCAGCTGTCTCTAATGCATAACCCCAAAACAATAGTGGTAAATCGGTAAGAGACATCATAGATCGCACCATATCTAATAAAGTATGGTTACAACGTTCGGACACATGATAACCCACAAGTGTAGGGGATCACAACAACTTTCGAGGGTAAAGTATTCAACCCAAATTTATTGATTCGACACAAGGGGAGCCAAATAATATTCTTGAGTATTAGCAGTTGAGTTGTCAATTCAACCACACCTGGATAACTTAGTATCTGCAGCAAAGTATTTAGTAGCAAAAGTGGTATGATAATAAAAGTAACGGTAGCAAAAGTAAAGATAGTTGTTTTTGGGTTTTTGTAGTAGTTGTAATAGTAGCAACAAAAAAGTAAATAAGCGAAGAACAATATATGAAAAGCTCATAGGCAATGGATCAATGATGGATAATTATGCCGGATGCGATTCCTCATGTAATAGCTATAACATAGGGTGATATAGAACTAGCTCCAATTCATCAATGTAATGTAGGCATGTATTCCGTAAATAGTCATACGTGCTTATGGAAAAGAACTTGCATGACATCCTTTGTCCTACCCTCCCGTGGCAGCGGGGTCCTAACGGAAACTAAGGGATATTAAGGTCTCCTTTTAATAGAGAACCGAAACAAAGCATTAGCACATAGTGAACACATGAACTCCTCAATCTACGGTCATCACCGAGAAGTATCCCGATTATTGTCACTTCGGGGTTGTCAGATCATAACACATAATAGGTGACTATAGACTTGCAAGATAGGATCAAGAACACACATATATTCATGAAAACATAATAGGTTCAGATCTGAAATCATGGCACTCGGGCCCTAGTGACAAACATTAAGCATAGCAAAGTCATAGCAACATCAATCTCAGAACATAGTGGATACTAGGGATCAAACCCTAACAAAACTAACTTGATTACATGGTAAATCTCATCCAACCCATCACCGTCCAGCAAGCCTACGATGGAATTACTCACACACGGTGGTGAGCATCATGAAATTGGTGATGGAGGATGGTTGATGATGACGACGGTGACGAATCCCCCTCTCCGGAGCCCCGAACGGACTCCAGATCAGGCCTCCCGAGAGAGATTAGGGCTTGGCGGCGGCTCCATGTCGTAAAACGCGATGAAACTTTCTCCTTGATTTTTTTCTCCCCGAACGTGAATATATGGAGTTGGAGTTGAGGTCGGTGGAGGTCCAGGGGGCCCACGAGATATGGGGGCGCGTCCTACAGGGGGGCGCCCCCCTGTCTCGTGGACAGGCCCTGGGCCCCCTGGTGTATTTCTTTCGCCCAGAAATTCTTATTAATTCCAAAAAGTGCCTCCGTGGATTTTTAGGACATTCCAAGAACTTTTTTTGCTACACATAAAACAACATCATGGCAGTTCTGCTGAAAATAGCGTCAGTCCAGGTTAGTTTCATTCAAATCATGCAAGTTAGAGTCCAAAACAGGGGCAAAAGTGTTTGGAAAAGTAGATACGTTGGAGACGTATCAACACACCATTACACTGTGGTGTTCCAGGTGGCATGAGTTGTGAAACAATTCCACATTGTTTTAAATGAAGGCCAAACTCGTAACTCAAATATTCGCCTCCGCGATCAGATCGTAGAAACTTTATTTTCTTGTTATGATGATTCTCCACTTCACTCTAAAATTCTTTGAAGTTTTCAAATGTTTCAGACTCGTGTTTCATTAGGTCGATATACCCATATCTGGTCAAATCATTTGTGAAGGTCAGAAAATAACGATCCCCGCGCGTGCCTCAACACTAATCGGACCACATACATCGGTATGTATTATTTCCAATAAGTCATTGGCTCGCTCCATTGTTTCGGAGAATGGAGTTTTAGTCATCTTGCCCATGAGGCATGGTTCACAAGTATTAAATGATTCATACTCAAGTTATTCCAAATGTCCATCTGCATGGAGTTTCTTCATGCGCTTTACACCAATATGACCTAAACTGCAGTGCCACAAATATGTTGCACTATCATTATCAACTTTGCATATTTTTTGCATCAATATTATGAATATGTGTATCACCACAATCGAGATTCAATAGGATAGACCACTCTTCAAGGGTGCATGACCATAAAAGATATTACCCATATAAATAGAACAACCATTATTCTCTGATTTAAATGAATAACCATCTCGCACTAAACAAGATCCAGATATAATGTTCATGCTCAACGCTGGCACCAAATAACAATTATCCAGTTCTAAAACTAATCCCGAAGGTAGATGTAGAGGTAGCGTGCCGACGGCGATCACATTAACCTTGGAACCATTTCCGACGCACATCATCACCTCGTCCTTAGCCAATCTTCATTTAATCCGTAGCTCCTGTTTCGAGTTACAAATATGAGAAACCGAACCAGTATCAAATACCAGGCGCTACTACGAGCATTAGTAAGATACACATCAATAACATGTATATCAAAAATACCTTTGTTTAGTTTGCCATCCTTCTTATCCACCAAATAGTTGGGGCAGTTCCGCTTCCAGTGACCAGTCCCTTTGCAGTAGAAGCACTCAGTTTCAGTCTTGGGTCCAACTTTGGGCTTCTTCCCGGGAGTGGGAACTTGCTTGCCATCCTTCTTGAATTTACCCTTCTTTCCCTTGCCCTTTTCCTTGAAACTAGTGGTCTTGTTAACCATCAACACTTGATGCTCCTTCTTGATTTCTACCTCTGCAGCCTTGAGCATTGCGAAGAGCTCGGGAATTTTCTTCTCCATCCCTTGCATATTATAGTTCATCATGAAGCCTTTGTAGCTTGGTGGTAGTGATTGAAGAACTCTGTCAATAACACTATCATCCCTTGCATATTATGATACCCAGACATTTTGAGTATATGTTCACTGACAAAACTATTCTCCTCCATCTTGCAGCTATAGAACTTGTTGGAGACTTCATATCTCTCAACTTGGGCATTTGCTTGAAATATTAACTTCAACTCCTGGAACATCTCATATCCTCCATGATGTTCAAAACGTCTTTGAAGTCCTATTCTAAGTCGTAAAGCATGGCACACTGAACTATCAAGTAGTCAAATCGAGCTTGCCAGACGTTCAAAACATCAGCATCTGCTCCTCAAAGTAGGCCTCCCACCTAGCGGTGCATCAAGGACATAATTCTTCTATGCAGCAATGAGGATAATCCTCAGTTACGGACCCGGACTGTGTAGTTGCTACCATCATCTTTCAACTTAGCTTTCTCTAGGAAAGCATTAAAATTCAGGGAATGATAGCACGTGCCATTGATCTACAACATAGATATGCAAATACTATTAGGACTAAGTTCATGATAAATTAAGTTCAATTAATCAAATTACTTAAGAACTCCCACTTAGATAGACATCCCTCAAGTCATCTAAATGATACGTGATCCAAATCAACAAATCCATGTCGGATCATCACGTGAGAGGGAGTAGTCATCAATGGTGAACATCTCTATATTGATCATATCTACTATATGATTCACATTCGACCTTTCGGTCTCCAGTGTTCCGAGGCCATGTCTGTACATGCTAGGCTCGTCAAGTTTAACCCAAGTATTCCACATGGGCAAAACTGTCTTGCATCCGTTGTATGTGAACGTAGAGTCTATCACACCCGATCATCACATGGTGTCTCAACATGACAAATTGTAGCAATGGTGCATACTTAGGGAGCACACTTTTACCTTGAAATTTAGTTAAGGGATCATCTTATAATGCTATCGCCGTACTAAGCAAAATAAGATGCATAAAAGATAAACATCACATGCAATCAAAATATGTGACATGATATGGCCATCATCATCTTGTGCTTTTGATGTCCATCTCCAAAGCATCGTCATGATATCCATCGTCACCATCTCGACACCTTGATCTCCATCGTAGCGTCGTGGTCGTCTCGCCAACTATTGCTTCTACAACTATCGCTAATGCACAGTGATAAAGTAAAGCAATTATATGG
This sequence comes from Triticum dicoccoides, assembly GCF_002162155.2. Taxonomy (NCBI): domain Eukaryota; kingdom Viridiplantae; phylum Streptophyta; class Magnoliopsida; order Poales; family Poaceae; genus Triticum; species Triticum dicoccoides. Next base: position 406,961,227 of record NC_041383.1, read on the forward strand.
CGTTTGCATTTCATACAATAAAGAGGCAACCGTAAGGCTCCTGATGGTTGTCAGATATCTTACAAAACATGATCATCTCATACAATAATGTTTATCACATCATGTCTTGACCATATCACATCACAACATTTCCTGCAAAAACAAGTTAGATGTCCTCTACTTTGTTGTTGCAAGTTTTACGTGGCTGCTACGGGCTTCTAGCAAGAACCGTTCATACTTACGCACAAAACCACAGCAGTGTTTCGTACAGTTTGTTGTTTTAATCTTCTTCAAGGACCAGCCACAGTCAAATTCGATTCAACTAAAGTAGGAGAGACAGACAATCGCCAGCCACCTTTATGCAAAACTAGTTGCATGTCTTTCGGTGGAACCGGTCTCATGTACGTGGACATGTAAGGTTGGTCCGGGCCGCTTCATCCCACAATACCGCCGAATCAAAATAAGACGTTGGTGGTAAGCAGTATGACTATCACCGCCCACAACTCTTTGTGTTCTACTTGTGCATATCATCTACGCATAGACCTGGCTCTGATACCAGTGTTGGGAAACGTACCGTGGAAAACAAAAAAAATCTACGCACACGCAATGATCTATCCATGGAGATGCATAGCATCGAGGGGAGAGTGTGTCTACGTACCCTCGTAGATCGAAAGCGGAAGCGTTTGACAATGTGGTTGATGTAGTCGAACTTCTTGTAGCTCCGATCGATCAAGTACCGAACGTACGACACCTCCGAGTTCTGCACACATTCAGCTCGGTGACGTCCCTCGCCTCCTTAATCCAGCAAGACGTTTCGGTAGTGGATGAGTTCTGTCAGCACGACGGCGTGCTGACAGTGATGGTGAAGTGATCCTCGCAGAGCTTCGCCTAAGCACTACAAGGATATGATCGGGGTTGTAAACTGTGGAGGGGGCACCGCACACGGCTAAAACTATTGTCTGGTTTGTGCTAGGGGGCGCCCCCCTCATATATATAGGTGTGAGGGAGAGGGGAGAGGCCTTGAGGTGCCCCAAGTAGGACCGAATCCTACTTGGGTTCCTCATAGGCCGGCCGCCCCCATTCCTTATGTACCGGAGAGGGAAGGAAAGAGGAGGAGAAAGGGAAGGGGAAGGCCGAATCCCCCCTTTCCTTTCTCTTACCCCCTTTCCTTCTCCCTTTATTTCGATCCATATGGGGGGCGCACCAGCCCCTGGTGGTGGTGCGTTTTCGCTCTTGGCCCATTAGGCCCATATCTTTTGCCGGGGGTGCCGGAACCCCTTCTGGTGACCCGATATGTACCCGGTACCCCCCGGAACACTTCTAGTGTCTGAATACTATCGTCCTATATATCAATCTTTACCTCTCGACCATTTGGAGACTCCTCGTCATGTCCGTGATCTCATCCGGGACTCTGAACAACATTAGGTCACCAAAATCACATAACTCATATACTACTATATCGTCTTCCAACGTTAAGCGTGCGCACCCTACGGGTTCGAGAACTATGTAGACATGACCGAGACACCTCTCCGGTCAATAACCAATAGCGGAACCTGGATGCTCATATTGGCTCCTACATATTCTACGAAGATCTTTTTCGGTCAAACCGTTATGACAACATATGGTATTCCCTTTGTCTATCGGTATGTTACTTGCCCGAGATTCGATCGTCGGTATCTTCATACCTAGTTCAATCTCGTTACCGGAAAGTCTCTTTACTCATTCCGTAATACGTCGCCTCGTGACTAACTACTTAGTCGTTTACTTGCAAGTTTATGATGTGTATTACCGAGAGGGCCCAGAGATATCTCTCTGATACTCAGAGTGACAAATCCTAATCTCGATCTATGCCAGCTCAACAAACACCTTCGAAGATACATGTAGAGCATCTTTATAATCACTCAGTTACGTTGTGACGTTTGATAGAACAAAAGGCATTCCTCCAGTATCCGGGAGTTGCATAATCTCATAGTCAAAGGAATATGTATTTGACATGAAGAAAGCAATAGCGGTAAAACTGAATGATCATAATGCTAAGCTAACGGATGGTTCTTGTCCATCACATCATTCTACTAATGATGTGTTCCCGTTATCAAATGACAAATCATGTCCATGGTTAGGAAACCTTAACCATCTTTGATCAACGAGCTAGTTAATTAGAGGCTCACTAGGGACACGGTGTTTGTTTATATATTCACACATGTATTTAGGTTTCCGATCAATACAATTCTAGCATGAATAATAAACATTTATCATGAATAAGGAGATATAATAACAACTTTATTATTGCCTCTAGGGCATATTTCCTTCAGTTGCATGGTTATTCTACAAGTGGTAGGGAAGCAAAGATAATCAACACAAAGTTTTTGATCTACTAGATAAACAACTTTGCAACACCCAATTCTATTTATTCCATACAACACTTGCTTGCCGAGAATGCACAGAAGATTTTTTCTTTGATAGAGCTATAAAGACATAAGTTAGGGAGTGGAAGGCATGTAAAAACATGATGCTTTAGTGCTCATAAACATACCCACATTATTTCATCCTGAAGGCTCTTAAGCACTTTATTTCAATTATTGTTTGTTGAAACTTTGGTTGTCACGTGAAGGGATTATGCCAAATAAGTGATCATGCATAGAGTTTCGCTGTGGCTTAATTTTGGGAAACTATGGACTTCTGATATATGTCTCTTTCAAGCTCTTTTGATCAGTCCTCTTTATTTATCACATACACACCAATTCAAGAGCAGGCTTGGCCCTGAGGGGGGCAGGGGGGCATCCGCCCCGGGCCCCCAAGATCTAGGGGCCATCTCCTAGGTGTGATGTACGTAGGGTACTAGCCCATATGCCGTAGCTTCACGTATAAAACACGAAAGTATCCCAGGTCGAGAAAGGAAGGGATGGTAGGTAGCGTATGCATGTAAATCAGTGTACCATCTTGTGGAAACAAATCAGCATAACGCATGTAAATCACGTCGCCCCATTCGCTTTATTCCTTACTATCCCGAGACAATCTCCCTCCAAAACAAAAATGATCATGTAACGTGATTTCATCTGTAATTTCCTATATTATCTATTCTGCTCCAAACTCTAGTTCGTGGTCGTGGTGACGACGCAACATGAACATCGCCTAGCCCCTGAAATTTGACGTTGCCGGAGTGGGGCGCACACGTACATCGCCGAGTGCTCGCCACCAGAAATCCACATCACATCATCGCCCAGCATCCAATGATTGATGCCGATCTAATAAATCTGAGGTGCTGCATATCATATTACCATTCCCTATAGTTTCAAGTACAACTTCGTGCTTTGAGGAAGAAAATGATTTGATAAAAATAGTTGCCAAAATAAAAAACTAGGAGCTGAGAAGGATTTTCATGTTAAATATTTGTTTGCTTTGGTTGATATGAATCACTTCACTCAAGTAAAGGATTCAACAAAGTCATAGTGTTTAAAGATTTCATATTTACTGTGTATGTGATTGTTGCATCTCAGATAAAAAACCTTTTCAAATTTGAAATTATTGTACAACCATTTGGGATATACAATTACCTGAAACATCTTAAATGGTTCGGTAACATTATGCATCGAGAAGTGGATGCCATTGAAATCGAACCAATCATAAGTGACTTTGCATCAAAGAATGTTACAAGAAAATTTCAAGATAATATGCATATGATGTTTGTATTAAGGCCCCCCAAATTTTACGTTCGCCCCGGGCCCCCAAAATCTCAGGACCAGTCATGTTCAAGAGAAAGCCAAATAATATGCATTCGTAGTGTTGTCACTACGTGCGGTAACAAACTCATAGCCAAAATCCAAGTTGTTTCTCTTGGTTGATTGTTCATTGGCTAGTGGAGTCCGCAACATAACATCAAGAAAGGTGACGAAGCCAAATTTACACATGTACACGTGCATAGAGTAGCAGGGCCATGGCACCAGTAAGAAGCTGAAGCACCATGTAAGAGACACAACACAAAATTTTGGCATAATCTTGTTCACCCTTTAACTAAGTTCCTCTAGACAATTTAATCCACAAGTGCTATCAAGTCTATTAAAATTACAATATAGGATTGAGCATTTCAAACATCACCTTCTCTATAATTTTTCTCAACACCCAAGTCTTTGAAGACTTTCTCTTGTGCATGGTTATTCTTTGTTAAGATCATTCATTTTAAAATAGTCCCATGACAAGTCTTGGTTATCTAAACTAAATAGAACAAAGGCTACAAAATTATTTCATCTACTAGAACAAAACATTTGTTTTAGTTATCAAGACTTACTGATACGTCCATTTTGCATCACCTTTTCCTACTATTATTTATAATGTTGTGAGTTGTTATTTCACTTTATGGAGTAAATATAATGCCTTTTCTCTCTTATTTTGCAAGTTTCACATGAAGAGGGAGATTGCCGACAACTGGAATTCTGGACCTGAAAAAGCTACAACGGAGATAGATATTCTTCGGAGCTCCAACTGATCCGAAAACTTATGGAGAATTATTTTGGAATTAATAAAAAATACCTGCCAAAGAAATACCAGGAGGGGACCCACCAGAGGGTCACGGGCTCAGGTGGCATGCCCTAGGGGGGGCGCCATGTGAGCTCGTGACCCCACCAGCAGGCCTCCGGGGCCCTCCTTCTCCTATATGATGCTATTTGCCCTAGAAAAAATCATAAGAAGAATTTAGGGACGAAGCACCGCCGTCTCGAGGTGGAACTTGGGCACGTGCACTTTTTCTTTTCGGCAGAGCGATTCTACCGGGGATACTTCCCTTCAAGAGTTGGAAATCGAAGTCATCGACATCACCAACGATCCTCACATCATGGGAGGACCAATCTTCATCAACAACTTCACCAGCGCCATCTCATCTAAAACCCTAGTTCATCTCTTGTATCCAATCTTTGTCCTCAAGCCTCAGATTGGTACCTGCAGATTGCTAGTAGTGTTGATTACATCTTGTAGTTGATGCTAGTTGGTTTATTTGGTGGAAGATTATATGTTCAGATCCTTAAGCATATTCAGTACACCTCGGATCTTGAATATGGATATGATTTATGAGTAGTTACTTTTGTTCTTCATGGTGGCCGCCGAGATGACGAAGATGGCCTCCGTGATGATTTCCCCCTCCGGCAGGGTGCCAGAACGGGCTCCCGATTGAGTTTCCTTGGATACAGAGGCTTGCAGCAGCGAAACTTCCGATCTAGGGCTATTTCTGGGGGTTCCTATATTTATAGTATTTTTTGGCGTCAGTCTCACGCTAATATGGGCCATGAGGGGCCCACTACCCACCAGGGCGTGCCGGAGGGGGTGGTGCGCCCTGGTGCCTAGTGGCCACCTCGTTCCACTTCTGGTCATCCCACGAAGCTTCTAGTGCCTCTTTTGTTCCCAAAAAATCGTCAAAAAGTTCTGCATTTGGAGAACTTTTATTTCTGCACAAAAAACAACACCACGGTAGTTCGCCTGAAAATAGCGCCAGTCCGAGTTAGTTCCATTCAAATCATACCAAAACCACATAGAATTGTTGTAACCATGGCATGAATACTTCATAAATTATAGATAAGTTGGATACATATCAGCCTCCCGGGCTTGTGGGACCCTCGTGGTACCTCTTGACCGAATTCCACCTCTATAAATTCTCAAATATTCCCCTGACATGAGAGAGCCACCCGAAATACTTTTTCCGCCACCCCAAGTTTCTGTTCTCGTGAGATCCCATCTGGAGGCCTTCCCGGTACTTTGTCGGAGGAGGGATCGACATCTACATCAACCTTGCTGCCCTTCTGATGATGCTTGAGTAGTTTACCACAAACCTATGGGTCCTCAGCTAGTAGCTAGGTGGCTTCTTCTCTCTCTTCGATCTTCAATACAATGTTCTCCTCGATATTCTTGGAGATCTATTCGATGTAATGACTTTTTGCGGTGTGTTTGTAGGGATCTGATGAATTGTGAGTTTATGATCAGATTATCCATGAATATTATTTGAGCCTTCTCTAAATTCTTTTATGCATGATTATTATAGCTTTGTTTTTTTCTCTGATCTATGGATTTGGTTTGGCCAACTAGATTGAGTTTTCTTGCAATGCGAGAGGTGCTTTGTGATGGGTTCAATCTCGCGGTGATTTAATATTATTCTAGATGCATGTTGGATAGCGGTCGATGTGTGGAGTAATAATAGTAGATGCAGGCAGGAGTCGGTCTACTTGTCTTGAACGTGATGCCTATATACATGATCATTGCCTTGGATATCTTCATGATTATTCGCTTTTCTATCAATTGCCCAGCAGTAATTTGTTTACCCACCATATGCTATTTTCAAGGGAGAAGCCTCTAGTGAACACAATGGCCCCCCGGGTCTACTTTTTATCATATATAAAATCCCAAAAATACCTTGTTGCAGTTTTATTTACTTTATTTTATTTTATATTTTGTGTTATCTATCTATCACTATGAGATTTGATCCTTGCAATTAACCACCGAGGGATTGACAACCTCCTCATGTTGGGTGCAAGTATTTGTTATTTGGTGTGTAAGTACTGCAAACGAGGTGTTGCGTGGTTCTCCTACTGGATTGATAACCTTAGTTCTTAACTGAGGAAAATACTTATCTCTACTGTACTTCTTCATCCTCTCCTCCTTGAGGAAATCCCAATGCAACTCACAAGTAGCAGCAATCCCGTAGGTCCAGCCATCATGACGTGACGCGCAGGCCACTTAACATTACAACATATAACCATCTCATACACAAACTCATTATCATGAAGAAGGCTATACCACATCATATGCAAACCTTGAAAACCAAGTTAGGTGTCCCTTAATTGGTTTGACAAATTTTAATTACGTGGTTGCTAGGGTTTCCAGATAACACTAACTACCCACGTGCATACATAAGGCAATAATTCTTGTTGCTAGATTAATTTTTGAGGTGTGTGAAAGAAGATACTTAATTAAAAATCTCTGCCCCCATAGTAAACTTCGTCAAATACGCGTGACCACCTACAAGATCATTCTTCATCATCACCATGTTCTGTATGCGATGATTCACTATTATAGACTATGATGAAGCCGAAGGAATTGTTAGCATATCGTCAGTAGCCAGAGCCGATCAATTGTCACAACCTTGTACAAAGCTACATCATGTCGTCAATGAACTGACAACACTCATGGGAAGCATAGCAAGAAAATCAAACCCTCACATCCACATGTGATCTAGATCGAAACATGCTTCTACTCATAGAACCGCTCGGATACCACTGTTGGGGAATGTAGTAGAAAACAAAAAAATAACTACAAACACCCAGGAACAACATGAAGATGCATATACGGTTTGTACCAACGATCATCATAGACTCCGGAGTGATGCAGATCTTACCCCATTGATAACCCACAAGTGTAGGGGATCACAATAGCTTTCAAGGGTAAAGTATTCAACCCAAATTTCTTGATTCGACACAAGGGGAGCCAAAGAATAATATTGAGTATTAGTAGTTGAGTTGTAAAATCAACCACACCTGGATAACTTAGTATCTACAGCAAGGTATTTAGTAGCAAAAGTGGTATGATAATAAAGGTAACAGTAGCAAAAGTAAAGATAATAGTTTTTGGGTTTTTGTAGTAGTTGTACCAGTAGCAATGGAAAAGTAAATAAGCGAAGAACAATATGTGAAAAGCTCGTAGGCAATGGATCAATGATGGATAATTATGCCGGATGCGATTCCTCATGTAATAGCTATAACATAGGGTGACACGGAACTAGCTCCAGTTCATCAATGTAATGTAGGCATGTATTCCGTAAATAGTCATACATGCTTATGGAAAAGAACTTGCATGACATCTTTTGTCCTACCCTCCCGTGACAGCGGGGTCCTAGCGGAGAATAAGGGATATTAAGGCCTCCTTTTAATAGAGAACCGGAACAAAGCATTAGCACATAGTGAATACATGAACTCCTCAAACTACGGTCATCATCGAGAAGTATCCCGATTATTGTCACTTAGGGGTTGTCGGATCATAACACATAATAGGTGACTATAGACTTGCATGAGAGGATCAAGAAAACACATATATTCATGAAAACATAATAGGTTCAGACCTTAAATCATGGCACTCGGGCCCTAGTGACAAGCATTAAGCATAGCAAAGTCATAGCAACATAAATCTCAGAACATAGTGGATACTAGGGATCAAACCCTAACAAACCTAACTTGATTACATTGTAAATCTCATCCAACCCATCACCGTCCAGCAAGCCTATGATGGAATTACTCACGCATGGCGGTGAGCATCATGAAATTGGTGATCGAGGATGGTTGATGATGACGACGACGACGAACCCCCCTCTCCGGAGCCCCGAACGGACTCTAGATCAGCCCTCCCGAGAGAGATTAGGGCTTGGCGGCGGCTCCATGTCGTAAAACGCGATGAAACTTTCTCCTTTATTTTTTTCTCCCCGAACGTGAATATATGGAGTTGGAGTTGAGGTCGGTGGAGGTCCAGGGGGCCCACAAGATAGGGGGGTGCACCCTATAGGGGAGAGGGGGCGCCCCCTATCTCGTGGACAGGGTGTGGGCCCCCTGGTGTATTTCTTTCACCCAGAAATTCTTATTAATTCCAAAAAGTGCTTCCGTGGATTTTTAGGACATCCCGAGAACTTTTCTTTTCTACACATAAAACAACATCATGGCAGTTCTGCTGAAAACAGCGTCAGTCCGGGTTAGTTTCATTCAAATCATGCAAGTTAGAGTCCAAAACAAGGGGAAAAGTGTTTGGAAAAGTAGATACGTTGGAGACGTATCAACTCCCCCAAGCTTAAACCTTTGCTTGTCCTCAAGCAATTCAGTTGATAAACTGAAAGTGATAAAGAAAAACTTTTACAAACTCTGTTTGCTCTTGTTGTTGTAAACATGAAAAGCCAACATTCAAGTTTCAGCAAATATTATGAACTAACCATACTCACAATAACACTTAGGTCTCACAATTACTCATATCAATAGCATAACCAGCTAGCGAGCCATAATAATAAAACTCGGATGACAACACTTTCTCAAAACAATCATAACATGATATAACAAAATGGTATGTCGCTAGCCCTTTCTGAGACCAAAAAACATAAATACAGAGCACCTTTAAAGATCAAGGACTGACTAAACATTGTAATTCATGGTAAAAGAGATCTAGTCAAGTCATACCCAATATAAACCAATAGTAATGAATGCAAATGATAGTGTGCTCTCCAGCGGGTGCTTTTTAATAAGAAGGGTGATGACTCAACATAAAAGGAAATAGATAGGCCCTTCGCAGAGGGAAGCAGGGATTTGTAGAGGTGCCATAGCTTGATTTTAAAATAGAGATTGAATAACATTTTGAGCGGCATACTTTCACTGTCAACGCAACAACTATGAGATGGCTGTATCTTCCATACTACATGCATTATAGGCAGTTCCCAAATAGAATGGTAAAGGTTTATACTCCCCCAACCACCAACAAGCATCAATCCATGGCTTGCTCGAAACAACGAGTGCCTCCAACTAACAACAACCCTAGGGGAGTTTTGTTTAATTATTTTGATTTGCTTTGATCTTTTTGGATCATGGGACTGGGCATCCCGGTTACCGGCCCTTTCTCATGAATGAGGAACGGAGTCCACTCCTCTTGAGAATAACCCACCTAGCATGGAAGATATAGGCAGCCCTAGTTGTAACATGAGCTGCTCGAGCATACAAAACAGAATTTCATTTGAAGGTTTGGAGTTTGGCACATACAAATTTACTTGGAATGGCAGGTAAATACCGCATATAGGTAGGTATGGTGGACTCATATTGAACAACTTTGGGGTTTAAGGAGTTTGGATGCACTAGCAGTATTCCCGCTTAGTACAGGTGAAGGCTAGCAAAAGACTGGGAAGCGACCAACTGAGAGAGCGACAACAGTCATAAACATGCATTAAAATTAATTCACACCGAGTGCAAGCATGAGCAGGATATAATCCACCATGAACATAAATATCATGAAGGCTACGTTGATTTGTTTCAACTTCATGCGTGAACATGTGCCAAGTCGAGTCATTCAATTCATTCAAAGGAGGATACCATCCCATCATATCACATCATAATCATTCTAATAGCATGTTGGCACGCAAGGTAAACCATTATAACTCATAGCTAATCAAACATGGCACAAGCAACTATAATCTCTAAATATCATTGCAAATATGTTTACTTCATAATAAGCTGACTCAAAAACGATGAACTCATCATATTGACAAAAACAAGAGAGGTCGAGTTCATACCAGCTTTTCTCATCTCAATAAGTCCATCATATATCGTCATTATTGCCCTTCACTTGCATGGCCGAACGATGTGTATAATAATAAGAGTGTACGTGCATTGGACTAAGTTGGAATCTGCAAGCATTCAACTCAAGAGAGAAGACAAGTAATATGGGCTCTAAGTTAAATAAACAATCATGCATATGAGAGCCACTAAACATTTTCAATATGGTCTTCTCAACCCCCAAAGGAAAGAAAAGAAAATAAAACTATTTACACGGGAAAGCTCCCAACAAGTAAGAAGAAGAACTAGAAATCTTTTTGGGTTTTCATTTTAAATGCTACTACAAGCATGGAAATTAAACTAACTAATTTTTTTGGGTTTTAGAAGAAAACTCGAAAAAGAAATTTAAACTAGCATGGATAATACAATGAAAAAGTATGAGCAGTTGAGCACCGACGACTAGAATAGTGTGTGAACATGAATGTAAAGTCGGTGAGAAATACGTACTCCCCCAAGCTTAGCTTTTGGCATAAGTTGGTCTAGTACCAAGGACCGCCTGGCTGATATCCATAAGTGAAACTGGGGTCATACTGAGATGCAGCGGCAATCGCCTCCTGAGCTGCAGCGTGTTGGCGAGCTGCCTCCGCTCTCCTCTCGTGTTCAGGTGCTTCCTCCCTGGTGACAAAATATCTTCCTTTTGCCTGATAATCAAAAAGGTAGGGAGCAGGAAGAGTAACATGGACGACGTTGCGTCTGTCGTAGATTAGTCGATATTGGAGGAATTGTTCATTCCTCCCAATAAATTGATGATGGACCATAGCTTTACAATCCAAATAAACAGGAGGTATTATCGTATCTCCCTCTCGTGGGGCTATACCAAGATAATTAGCCACACGGGTTGCATAAATTCCTCCAAATAAATTTCCCTTTCTACTATTATTCTGCAACCTACGTGCAACTATTGCCCCCAATTTATAACCTTTATAACCTAACAAAGCACTCTTGAGGACACACAGATCAGGGACACACATGTACATGCTTCATCCTTACCGTTAATGCATCTACCAATAAAGAGAGCACAGTAATGTATAGCAGGAAAATGAATGCTCCCTATGGTAGCTTGTGCTATGTCCCTAGATTCTCCCACAGTAATACTAGCAAGAAAATCTCTAAATTCAGATTCGTGAGGATCATTAATATTATCCCATTGTGGGAGTTTGCAAGCAGTTGTGAAATCCTCTAAATCCATGGTATAAGATGTATCATAAATATCAAAATGACACTAGGAGAATTACGCGCACAGTTATATTTGAACCTCCGCACAAAAGAATCAGTCAATTGATAGTATTGCGGACACTTATCTTGTAAGAAGTCCTCCAGCTCGGCATTATGCACATATGCGTCAAATTCCTCCTTGAAGCCTGCTTCGACCATAAAATCATCGGATGGCCACTCACAAGCTCGTACATCCGCGTCCCTCGACAATTCAACATCTTGCTCACGTATAGCAATCCTGGGCCCTTTCTTCACCGAGGAACCACCTTGGTACATTCTTCTAAACATAATTCTTTTTCTGAAAAATTTCTGAAATTTTAGTAACTTCAAAATAAAAGTGAATAAAACTAAACAAGATTGGTAGCAATTACCCCTACAAGTGCCTAGAGCCTATATCATGCATTGGAATTGCTTGGGACCTCATAAATTCAACATGCAAGCTCAAGAACATGGTCACCTATGCAGCAAAAATTTGCAATGAATAAAGCACTAGAGCAAAAACTAATTGAACCAATGGAGGAGTCACATACCAAGCAACAATCTCCCAAAGCAGTTTTGTGAATGGAGCTTTGAGCAAGGAGATCGAAAATCGCAGCAAAATGAGCTAGAACTCGTGCCTGAGCTGGATGGGGATTTTTTGGGTAGAAGATGAAGTGTGTGGGTGCTGGCATAAGTGGAGGGGCCACCAGGGGCCCATGAGATAGGGGGGCGCGCCCAGGTGGGGTGGGCGCGCCCTCCACTCTCGTGGCCTGGTGCTTGCCCCTCCTACAGTGTTTTAAGTGCCTAAAATCCTCAAATATTCCATAAAAAATCATACTAAATTTGCAGGGCATTTGGAGCACTTTTATTTTCGGGATATTTTTTAATGCACGGATAATTCAGAAAACAGATGGATAATACTATTTTTGCTTTATTTATTCTAAATAATAGAAAGTAAAAAGAGGGTACAGAAGGTTGTGCCTTCTAGTTTCATCCATCTCGTGATCATCAAAATGAATCCACTAACAAGGTTGATCAAGTCTTGTTAACAAACTCATTCCGAATAACCCGGAACCGGAGAAATTTCGAATAACACCAAGTTACCTCAATGGGGATATGAAAATCGCCAATACTAAGAATATCATACTTTTCTTGATAGTAGGGAGAGGAAATTCAAAACCTCCAATAATAATAGTTGGAGCTTTTCCAATAGAATTGATGCTATGAACTTGAGATTGTTTTCTCGGAAAGTGTACCATATGCTCATTACCAACATTGCCTTTGTTGCAATCAATAACAGCCCCTGCGGTATTTAAAAAAGGTCTACCAAGGATAATCGACATACTATCATCCTTAGGAATATCAACAATAACAAAGTCCGTTAAGCTAGTGACATTTGCAACCACAACATGCACATCCTCACAAATACCGACAGGTATAGCAGTTGATTTATCAGCCATTTGCAAAGATATTTCAGTAGGTGTCAACTTATTCACTTCAAGTCTATGATATAAAGAGAGAGGCATAACACTAACACTGGCTCCAAGATCACATAAAGCAGTTCTAACATAATTTCTTTTAATGGAGCATGGTATAGTTGGCACACCCGGATCTCCAAGTTTCTTTGGTATTCCACCCTTAAAAGTGTAATTAGCAAGCATGGTGGAAATTTCAGCTTCTGGTATCTTTCTTTTATTTGTAATGATATCCTTCGTATACTTAGCATAAGGATTTACTTTGAGCATATCAGTTAAACGCATACGTAAGAAAATAGGTCTAATCATTTCATCAAAGCGCTCAAAATCCATGGTTTAGGAGGAAAGGGCATGGGTTTCTGAACCCATGGTTCTCTTTCTCTACCATGCTTCCTAGCAACAAAATCTCTCTTATCATAACGTTGATTCTTTGATTGTGGGTTATCAAGATCAACCGCCAGTTCAATCTCTACTTCATTGTTTTTGCTAGGTTGAGCATCGACATGAACATTATCATTAACATTATCACTAGGTTCATGTTCATCACCTGATTGTGTTTCAGCAACAGAAATAGAAATATCATTGGGATTCTCAGGTGTGTCTACAGTAGGTTCACCAGAAGCATGCAAAGTTCTATCGTTTTTCTTTTTCTTCTTTTTGGAAGAACTAGGTGCCTCTAAATTGTTTCTCTGAGAATCTTGCTCGATTCTCTTAGGGTGGCCTTCAAGATACAAATGTTCCTGAGTCATTCTACCAGTTCTAGTAGCCACTCTAACAACAAAGTCATTTTTATTATTTAATTCATCAAGCAAATCATTTTGAGCTCTAAGTACTTGCTCAGCTTGAGTAGCAACCATAGAAGTATATTTGCTAATGAGTTTGAGTTCACCTTTAACTCTAGCCATGTTATCGCTCACGTGTCCTATCTCGAAAGCATTATTCTTTAACTGTCTACCAACATAAGCATTAAAACTTTTTTGTCTAGCCATAAAGTCATCAAATTCATCTAAGCATGGGCTATGAAATTTAGTAGAGGGGATTTCAACTTTATCATATCTATAGAGAGAATTTACCTTTACTACCTGTGTCGGGTTATCAAGTCAATGTGGTTCTTCAACAGGCGGTATATTAAGACCATGCATTTCTTCAATAGGAGGTAAATTCTTAACATCTTCAGCTTTAATACCTTTTTCTTTCATTGATTTCTTTGCCTCTTGCATATCTTCAGGACTGGGAAATAAAACACATCTCTTCTTCGGAGTGGGTTTAGGAATAGGCTCAGGAGTTGGCTCAATTGGTTCAGGAATTGCCTCAGGAATTAGCTCAGGAAGAGTCCAATTATTTTCGTTAGTCAACATATTATTCAATAGTAATTCAGCTTCGTCGACTATTCTTTCCCTAAAAACACAACAAGCACAACTATCCAAGTAGTCCTTGGAAGCATCGGTTAGTCCATTATAGAAGACATCAAGTATTTCATGTTTCTTAAGAGGATGATCAGGCAAAGCATTAAGTAACCGGAGAAGCCTCCCCCAAGCTTGTGGGAGACTCTCTTCTTTGATTAGCACAAAATTATATATTTCCCGCAAAGCAGCTTGTTTCTTATGAGGAGGGAAATATTTAGCAGAGAAGTAATAAATCATATCCTGGGGACTACGCACACAACCAGGAGCAAGAGAGTTATACCAAGTCTTAGCATCACCCTTTAATGAGAACAGAAATATCTTAAGGATATAATAATAGCGAGACTTTTCATCATTATTGAACAGGGTAGCTATATCATTCAACTTGGTAAGATGTGCCACAACAGTTTCAGATTCAAGGCCATAAAAGGATCAGATTCAACTAAAGTAATAATCTCAGGATCAACAGAGAATTCATAATCCTTATCAGTAACATAGATAGGTGAAGTAGCAAAAGCAGGGTCAGGTTTCATTCTAGCATTAAGAGACTGCTGCTTCTATTTAGCTAATAATTTCTTAAGATCATATCTATCATTGCAAGCAAAGATAGCTCTAGCAGCTTCTTCATTCATAACATAACTGTCGGTGTCAAAACCGGCGGATCTCGGGTAGGGGTCCCAAACTGTGCGTCTAGGCGGATGGTAACAGGAGACAAGGGACACGATGTTTTACCCAGGTTCGGGCCCTCTTGATGGAGGTAAAACCCTACGTCCTGCTTGATTAATATTGATGATGTGTGTTACAAGAGTGGATCTACCACGAGATCAAGGAGGCTAAACCCTAGAAGCTAGCATATGGTATGATTGTTGTTCGTCCTATGGACTAAAGCCATCCGGTTTATATAGACACCGGAGAGGGCTAGGGTTACACAGAGTCGGTTACAATGGTAGGAAATCTACATATCCGTATCGCCAAGCTTGCCTTCCACGCCAAGGAAACTCCCATCCGGACACAGGACGAAGTCTTCAATCTTGTATCTTCATAGTCTTGGAGTCCGGCCGATGATGATAGTTCGGCTATTCGGACACCCCCTAGTCTGGAACTCCCTCAGTAGCCCCTGAACCAGGCTTCAATGACGACGAGTCCGACGCGCATGTTGTCTTCGGCATTGCAAGGCGGGTTCTTCCTCCGAATAATTTATAGAAGATTGTGAACACCAGGATAGTGTCCGGCTCTGCAAAAATAAATTCCACGTACCAGCGTAGAGAGAATAATATTACACAAGTTCAATCTGCTGACATATTTTGTGGCGTGACGTCACACCATTACCAAGCCTTTACTCAAATTGTTTTTATTGCTCCACCCCTGCGTGTTTAGCGAAGCGGTTTCCTTGGCACGTCTTGTCGAAGCAGAGATCGTGTTCCCCTTATTCCGGGATTCCCATCAATACGGACGTGGGTAACCCAACCGCGCCATTGATTGTGATGCTTGGGAGATAAGCGAGTTTTACCAGGCCGGTGGGGACACATGTTTTTGTCCGCCCATATAAGGGGATAATGATCCAACCCTTTTACCCGCGTCTTCTTCCTCCTTGGCTTATCCATCTCCGTGAACTCGAGCTCCAGCGCCCAAGTCCGCACTTCTCACCTCAACCTTCTCCAACTATGTCCGGAGCGGGAGGCAAGTGGATGGCCTCCTCCGTCACGGAGGGGCAGATCCAGAAGCTGCGCGACGCCGGATATTTGTCCGGTGACATTGCGCACCGTCTCCCCGATGAGGGAGAGCTCATCCCACCCCCAGGCCCCATGAGAGGGTAGTATTTCTTCCCCATTTCCTCCGCGGACTGGGCTTCCCACTTCATCCCTTTGTCCGGGGGCTCATGTTCTACTACGGCCTAGATTTCCATGATCTGGCCCCGAATTTCATCCTCAACATCTCGGCGTTTATCGGCGTGTGCGAGGCCTTCCTCTGCATCCAACCCCACTTCGGCTTGTGGCTCAAGACCTTCAGTGTCAAGCCGAAGGTTGTGAAGGGCAGCCAAGCGGAGTGCGGAGGCGCCATGGTGGGCAGGATGTCCCACGTTACGTGGCTGGAGGGCACTTTCGTGGAAACCATCAAGGGGTGGCAATCGGGGTGGTTCTACATCACCGAGCCACGTGACCCTGATTGGGCAGTGGCCCCCGAATTCAGATCCGGCATCCCTACACGGCTCACCTCCTGGAAAGAGAGTGGCCGGATCTGGGGGCATTCGGAGGAGCTGACCGGACTCCAAGCCTGTATCCAGAAGCTGGTGGACAAGAAGCTCAAGCTTGTCAACGTAGTCCAGGTCATGCCCATCCGCCGGATTCTCCCGTGCCAACAACGGGGCTTCAACATGTGGGAGTTCGATCCGGTGCAACACCAGACCCTGAGCGGGCTCTTCGACACTACGTATGAAGATGTCTAGAAGGTGCTGTTCAAGGGCGCTGAGGCTCCTGCATCCGCTACCGAAGATCGCGGATTCCGCTCGCAGCGTCCAGCTGACGAGGTAAGTGATTTCACCACTTGTTTTCCATAGTTTGACTCTATGCGGGATCTAAACTCCCTTTACCTTTGACAGGAATGGCTGGCGAAGGCCGAACGGACTATCTGTCCGGCCCCATTGCCAGAGGACCCAGCGGACGCCCGCCTAGCAGGGCTGCTGGCTCCGGCACCCCATGTGGTGCCGGAGAAGAAGGCCAAGAAGAAGGCCACGAGGACTCGAAAGAGTTCCCGTTTTCAGGTGCTATCGGATGATGAATCCGAGGCCGACTCCTCCCACCAAGGCGAGGAGGAGAAGAAGAAAGCCTCTCCCCCGGCGGGGGGAGGGAAGAAAAGGAAGGCCTCCCCAACAAGGGAGGCCGAAGGGTCCAAGAAGGGAAAATCTCTTCCCCCGGACTGCTCCGCCAACGCCAGTGACGACGACGAGGACTGGCCTCCAAGGGCCAAGCCCCTGGCGAGATCGTAAGTATCCGGACTCCCGAATAACTTCAAGGTTTTTATTTTTCGCCACATGATGTCTTTCTAATGCCGCATACAACCCTGCAGTCCACCTAAGGATGATCTTCCCGCTTCGTCGAGCGGGTCCTTAGGTGCGTCGGATATGGATTCCCTTCCGACGGCCTCCACCCCCCGTGATGCGGACGATGCCGAGGTGGGATCCCAGGAAGGGACCCACCAGGAGGAGAGGGCTCCGGAGGTGTCACAGGAGAACCTCCCAGACTTTGCACCGGACTCGGCCCCGGGACCCACAGTGGCTCCGGAGTCCGGCGGGTGACCCCTTCGCAAGATGGGCAAGACCGTGACGCTGGCTACCTCCGTCCAACCGGAGGTGCCGGATAATTTCCTGGAGGTGCTCAACGACGCCTCCATCGAAGAGGAACACCGCACTGTTATGAGTGCGGTGATTCAGAAGGTGCAGCTCGCCAAGAGCGGGCTGACCGAAGCCTGCAGCAGCCTTCTAACAGGCTTTGAGGTAAGAATTTCAATATGTATAAAATGGTACCGCATAGACAGTAGCCCCTGATGCTCGGTTCGGTGTTCGGAAAGAAAAGCCGGACTGAGGATCTAAAAAGATATACGCAGGAGTCATAAAAAATATGTCAATATGGGATTGCAGGCTGCGCTACTGACCTCTGCCGCACTGACTACGGAGGTCAATACTTTGAAGGAAAACCTCGAGCGGTCTGAGAACGAGCTCGGCCATGCCAAGAAGCAGCTCGAGGACAAGGAAGGTGAGTAACACCTTATGAAAATTGTACCTTACAGAAAAGGATTTTGGTTGCAAAAAGAATGACAAGGATAACATGGGTATTGCAGGGGCCACTAACGAGGTGGCGACCCTGAAAGAGGCGGTGGCCGCGGCCGAACGAAATGCGGCCGCAGAGCGCACCGAGCGAGAAAAACAGGAGGCGCGGGTGGCGGAGGTACAGCAAGAGCTCTAGGATCTCATGAAAAAACATGAGAGCCTGGAGCGTGACTCGAAGACTCGAGAGTCTGAGCTTGCAACGGCTCTTGAGAGTGCCAAAGCCGCTAAGGCCGAAGCCTACACGTCCCTCCAGGAGATTGAGGCGGTGAAGAAAATAGCAGCGGGTAAGGCATTTTTCATGCAAAGTAAGCATGTGAGTGTTAATTACCTGTTGCTTACCCGAATTCGGAGCTCTCCAGGAGCGTTCGCAGATCTTCCTTGCAGCGTGTCCGATGCTGCCGCATTCTACCGGGCCGAGGAGGGGAGCTCGACGGAGAAGGTCTTCTGGTCTCAGTATGTTGAGGCCGGACATCCGGTGCCCCTTAGCGACCAGCTGAAGCAGCTGGTCGAGCTCCACAAGGCGGCCGAACAGGCCATGAAGGGCCTCATAGTTCGGCTGTGGCCTAAGGAGGCCATGCCTGGGAGCTACTTTGGCCTGGTGCGGTGGCTGGTGGATGCGTGCCCGTGGGTTGAAGTCATCAAGCACTCCGCCTGTATTGAGGGTGCCCGTCGGGCCCTTGCCCGCGCGAAGGTGCATTGGGGCAAAATGGATGTCCAGAAGCTTGTGACGGACCCGCCACCAGAGGGCAAGGAGCATCGCACGCCCGAGATGTATTATAAGAGTGTGCTGAAGGGCGCCCGCACTATTGCGGGGGAGTGCTCCAAAGATGTAATTTTGAGTAGACTCGCATTTTGTTATCCTGTGCGCTGAAAACTTAGTTCATAGGCGCTAAGCAACGCTTGTTAATTTAAAATATTACCTTCTGTGCGGCTGTTTATCAAATCTGAGAGATGGCAAGTCGTCGGCTTCAGCCCCCATGCCACAAGTGCTGGGGTGTTCGGGATAAACTTGAGCACTCTTGTTCCCATTTTTGGGTCCATCTAGGGAGGTGCTCAACACAGCGAACAAGGCAACCGGACTTATAATGCTTGAACACTCTCACTTAGCCATAGAATTCTATAATTTTAAATTTCGGCGAAGCCCCTAGTCTTCGGAAGGCCGAATTTGGGGCGCTATCCACGCCTGGGCCGGACAAGATCCGGCTCCTCGCTCTAAGCGGCATAAGTCTTTAAGGACTCGCAAAAACCTCTCGAACAGCGACCAGCTCTCGCCTCATCATGACGGTCAGTTTTATCTTTCTCCACTGAGGCGTTAACCCAGCTCAACTGGGGTGCAATCGCAGTGGTTCTCCCAATGCTACCTTAGCCGATATAACGGAACATAAGGTACCAAAACATGGGAGCCGGGCAAACCCAACTATTGACCCAAGACATGATTCGGAGCCGATGCATATAATGCTATAAGTTCGGGGTGCCGCACTTGTGAAAGTGTTCGGACTTATCACACCATGGTGTGGGAATCATAAGCCCCTGGTGTGTTTTAACCGTACCAAAGTGTACGGATGCGACATGTCGTAATTTAACATATGTATGAAAAAGAAATGCAATTATAAGAAAAAAGGTGATGCATTGTTTTATTCAATAAGTGCTGCTATGAATGCAGAACGATACAAATAGTGCGATAAGCAAGGGATGGGACTGTTAGACATGTCCCCCTCCAGGGGTAGGCTGCAGATTGGTGTATAAAAATGCTCGTAATGGAGACCACCTGTATATTCGTTGTAGCCTTTATCCTTCCCTGGCTGTTGCATCGTGAGTTCGGCAGGTCTGCTGCCGGACAGGGCCTCTGACAAACGGAGTCCTGTGGGTAAAACATAAAAGGTAAAAAGAAAAAAAGAACGACACACTTGAGAGCCCCTGGTGTGGTTGAGCCGCAGTCTGGGCTTATTGTGGTCGTGCCCCTCCTCCCATGCCCATGGTATCTTCAGAGCGTAATGGTGTACGCGAAGGACCTGTTTTGACTTTTTGTAGGGGCTGGGGTTGGGGCCGCACTGCTACGCGTGCTTGGAACGTGCCAGGTGGTCTTGTTGAAGGTTACTCCGGGCGCGCTTAGCTATGTTCGGCCGCTTAATGGCCAGACTCGAGAATTGCCTTAATAGGCTGCATTGTACTTCTGCCGCGAGAGCCGCTGTATGTTCCTCCGTTCGGAGAGAATGTTCAGTGTTTCCATTGACCGTGATGACTCCTCGAGGGCCTGGCATCTTGAGCTTGAGGTATGTGTAGTGCGGCACCGCGTTGAACTTTGCAAACGTGGTACGTCCGAGCAAGGCATGATAGCCGCTGCGGAACGGGACTATGTCGAAGATTAACTCCTCGCTTCGGAAGTTATCCGGGGATCCGAAGACCACTTCCAGTGTAACTGAGCCTGTACAATTGGCTTCTACACCTGGTATGACGCCTTTAAAGGTCGTCTTGGTAGGTTTAATCCTTGAGGGGTCTATGCCCATTTTGCGCACTGTATCCTGATATAGCAGGTTCAGGCTGCTGCCGCCGTCCATCAGGACTCTGGTGAGGTGAAATCCATCGACGATTGGGTCTAAGACCAATGCGGTGAATCCGCCGTGGCGGATGCTGGTGGGGTGGTCCCTTCGGTCAAAAGTGATCGGGCAAGAGGACCATGGATTGAACTTCGGGGCGACTGGCTCCATCGCGTATACATCCCTGAGTGCACGCTTCCGCTCCCTTTTGGGTATGTGCGTTGCGTATATCATGTTCACCGTCCACACCTGTGGGGGGAAACCCTTTTGTCCTCTATTGTTCAGCGGTCGGGTCTCTTCCTCGTCATTGCTATGCAGCCCCTTGTCATTGTTTTCGGCAATTAACTTACCTGCCTGCTTGAATACCCAACAGTCCCTATTGGTGTGGTTAGCTGGCTTTTCGGGGGTACCGTGTATCTGGCACAAGCGGTCGAGTATTCGGTCCAAATTGGATGGACCTGGAGCAGTTTTTTTGAATGGCTTTTCCGCTGACCGGGTTTAGAGCCTCTGAATCCGGCATTGACTGCCGTATCCTCACTATTGTCGCCGTTGATGCGGCGCTTGTTTTTGTTACGACGCGACCTGCCATTTCGGTCCTTGAAATCTGGACTGCCAGAATGTTTGCTGAGGTTGTTGCTGCGTGCTAGCCAGCTATCCTCACCCGCGCAGAAGCGGGTCATGAGTGATGTGAGGGCTGCCATGGATTTCGGCTTTTCCTGTCCCAGGTGCCGGGCAAGCCACTCGTCGCGGATGTTATGCTTGAAGGCCGCGAGGGCCTCCGCATCCGGACAGTCGACGATTTGGTTTTTCTTGGTTAAGAATCGTGTCCAGAATTGTCTGGCCGATTCGTCTGGCTGCTGAATTATGTGGCTTAGGTCATCAGCGTCTGGTGGTCGCACATACGTGCCTTGGAAGTTATCGAGGAATGCGGCTTCCAGGTCTTCCCAACTCCCAATTGACTCTGCTGGCAAGCTGTTAAGCCAATGCCGGGCTGGTCCTTTAAGCTTGAGGGGGAGATATTTGATGGCATGAAGATCGTCACCGCGGGCCATGTGGATGTGAAGAAGATAGTCTTCGATCCAAACCGCGGGGGTCTATTGTGCCATCGTAAGATTCGATATTCACGGGTTTAAACCCTTCAAGGATTTGATGATCCATTACTTCATCTGTGAAGCATAGTGGGTGTGCGGCGCCTCTGTACTGGGTGATATCACGACGGAGCTCAAAAGAGCTTTATCTGTTTTGTTCGACCCGGCCGGACTTACTGTGTCCGGCGCGACGGCTGTCGTCACGTGTCGTGGGGCGCCCACACGATCCATAGATTGACCTTGATTGTCTTGCCTTATCCTCCAATATATCTCGCAAGTCCGGAGCGTTCCCCTGTGGCCTTGTGCTTTTTGAGTGATGTCGGGGTACGGGTCTAGTGAAGGGCCTAGAGGCCTCTCTATCGCGACCACGGGGTGGTCGGTCAGCCGTATTGTCTCCTGGTGATGCGGGTTCATACGCTTCCTCCTCTAATCGGGGGAGCAGCTTGCGTTTAGGGTAGCTTTTGGAGGGGCGTTCGAGCTCATGCTCTTCGGCCGCGAGGACTTCAGTCCATCTGTCGGCTAGCAGATCTTGATAAGCTCTAAGGTGTTGCTGCTTTTTCTTGAGGCTGTTCACCGTGGCCATAAGCCTACGTTTAAAATGCTCTTGTTCGACAGGATCCTCAGGCACGACGAATTCATCGTCGTCGAGGCTTGCCTCGTCTCCGGAGGGAGGCATATAATCCTCTACCTCTTCTTCTGCCGCTCTCTCATGAGGGCTGGCGTCTCCGTCCTCCTGCGCTGCATCTTGCTGGAGTGGGTTATCTTCGGCACTGTCCGGTGTATTATTATCTCCGGTGCCGGAGTCTTCATTCTTGCTGTGGCGGGATTTAGAGCGGCGCCGCTGACGCCGGCGCTTGGGCTGCTTCTTGGAGGGGTCATCCTCCGCTGTTTCTTCGCCATTCCCATCCTTTGGGATATCCACCATGTATATGTCATATGATGAGGTGGCTTTCCAGTGCCCAGTAGGCGCTGGTTCTTGGTCGTCTCCGGCATCTTCGTCCATACCGTCGATGTCTTCGGAGTCGTAGTCTAGCATGTCGGTTAGATCGTCGACAGCGGCTACCAAGTGGGTGGTGGGTGGGCTTTGAATTTCTTCGTCGTCCGCATCCCAACCGTCCTAACCGCAGTCCAGCCAGGGCTCTCCTGATAACGAGAGATACTTTAGCGAACTCAAGATGTCGCCAAAAGGTGAGTGTTGAAAGATGTCCGCTGCGGTGAACTCCATGATCGGTGCCCAATCGGATTCGATCGGAGGGGGCGCGGGAGGTTCGGAGTTTGGCAAGGAGTCCGGCACCTCAGAGTCACGAGCTTCATGAGGGACAAGGTCATTGTTCGGCTCTATCGCCGTAGAGGTTGCAGCTCCCGAGGCGGTGTCTAGCCATCCGTCCTCGATCTGCGCAGCCGGCTCCGAATTGAAGATCGGAGTGGGTTCGAGTGCGGCCTCCAGGGTATTGTCCGGCTGCAGAGCTAAATCATGCTCATCATGACAGTGCGGCACGCTCGGCTATGGCTCGAATCCATCGAGGATCGAGTCCCCGCGGATGTCAGCCGTGAAGTTCAAACTTCCAAATCTGACCTGACGGCCAGGGGCGTAGCTTTTGATCTGCTCCAGATGGCCAAGCGAATTGGCCCACAGTGCAAAGCCGCCGAATACGAAGATCTGTCCGGGGAGAAAGGTCTCACCCTGGACTGCGTCCTTGATGATGGTCGAAGAAGCCATCCAGCCTATCAGTGACAACACAGAGGAACTCTCAATGAAAGCACCAATGTCGGTGTCAAAACCGGTGGATCTCGGGTAGGGGTTCCCGAACTGTGCGTCTAGACGGATGGTAACAGGAGACAAGGGACACGATGTTTTACCCAGGTTCGGGCCCTCTTGATGGAGGTAAAACCCTACGTCCTGCTTGATTAATATTGATGATGTGTGTTACAAGAGTGGATCTACCACAAGATCAAGGAGGCTAAACCCTAGAAGCTAGCCTATGGTATGATTGTTGTTCGTCCTATGGACTAAAGCCATCCGGTTTATATAGACACCGGAGAGGGCTAGGGTTACACAGAGTCGGTTACAATGGTAGGAAATCTACATATCCGTACCGCCAAGCTTGCCTTCCACGCCAAGGAAAGTCCCATCCGGACACGGGACGAAGTCTTCAATCTTGTATCTTCATAGTCTTGGAGTCTGGCCGATGATGATAGTTCGGCTATCCGGACACCCCCTAGTCCGGAACTCCCTCAATAACTCTCAGCAACAACAGGCAATTCATAATCATTGGGAGAATTTTCACCATCACTATCATCAATAATAGCATCTTCAATAATTTCATTCCCCCTAACTCTAGCAAGTTGTTCATCAAGAAGTTCACCTAATGGCAAAGTAGTATCACGCACAAAAGTAGTTTCATCATGCATAGCAGAAGTGGCATCATCAATAACATGCGACATATCAGAATTCAAAGCAGTAGCAGGTTTAGGTGTCGCAAGCTTACTAATAACGGAAGGAGAATCTAGTGCAGAGGTAGATGGCAGTTCCTTACCTCCCCTCGTAGTTGAAGGCAAAATCGTAGTTCTGTCGTCTTTCGACTTCTTCATAGTGATCAACAGATATAAATCCCAAGTGACCCAGAGAATAGAGCTACGCTCCCCGACAACGGCACCAGAAATTAGTCTTGATAACCCACAAGTGTAGGGGATCGCAACAGCTTTCGAGGGTAAAGTATTCAACCCAAATTTATTGATTTGACACAAGGGGAGCCAAAGAATATTCTTGAGTATTAGCAGTTGAGTTGTCAATTCAACCACACCTGGATAACTTAGTATCTGCAGCAAGGTATTTAGTTGGTATGATAATAAAGGTAATAGTAGCAAAAGTAAAGATAATAGTTTTTGGGTTTTGTAGTAGTTGTAACAGTAGCAACGGAAACGTAAATAAGCGAAGAACAATATGTGAAATGCTCGTAGGCAATGGATCAATGATGGATAATTATGCTGGATGCGATTCCTCAAGTAATAGCTATAACATAGGGTGACACAGAACTAGCTCCAGTTCATCAATGTAATGTAGGCATGTATTCCGTAAATAGTCATACGTGCTTATGGAAAAGAACTTGCATGGCATCTTTTGTCCTACCCTCCCGTCGCAGCGGGGTCCTAGCGGAAACTAAGGGATATTAAGGCCTCCTTTTAGTAGAGAAGCGGAACAAAGCATTAGCACATAGTGAATACATGAACTCCTCAAACTACGGTCATCACCGAGAAGTATCCCAATTATTGTCATTTCGGGGTTGTCGGATCATAACACATAATAGGTGACTATAGACTTGCAAGATAGGATCAAGAACACACATATATTCATGAAAACATAATAGGTTCAGATCTGAAATCATGGCACTCGGGCCCTAGTGACAAGCATTAAGCATAGCAAAGTCATAGCAACATCAATCTCAGAACATAGTGGATACTAGGAATCAAACCCTAACAAAACTAACTTGATTACATGGTAAATCTCATCCAACCCATCACCGTCCAGCAAGCCTATGATGGAATTACTCATGCACGGCGGTGAGCATCATGAAATTGGTGATGGAGGATGGTTGATGATGACGACGGCGACGAATCCCCCTCTCCGGAGCCCCGAAAGGACTCCAGATCAGCCCTCCCGAGAGAGATTGGGGCTTGGCGGCGGCTCCGTGTCGTAAAACGTGATGAAACTTTCTCCTTTATTTTTTTCTCCCCGAACGTGAATATATGGAGTTGGAGTTGAGGTCGGTGGAGGTCCAGGGGGGCCACGAGATAGGGGGCGCCCCCCTGTCTCGTGGACAGGGTGTGGGCCCCCTGGTGTATTTCTTTCCGCCAGAATTTCTTATTAATTCCAAAAAGTGCCTCCGTGGATATTCAGGACATTCCGAGAACTTTTCTTTTCTACACATAAAACAACATCATGGCAGTTCTGCTGAAAACAGTGTCAGCCCGGGTTAGTTTCATTCAAATCATGCAAGTTAGAGTCCAAAACAAGGGCAAATGTGTTTGGAAAAGTAGATACGTTGGAGACGTATCACCCATCACCACCATCGCTGTTGCTCGAGCACCTCGCCTCCTGATACGTCTCCAATGTATCTATAATTTTTTGATTGTTCCATGCTATTATATTACCAATATTGGATGCTTTATATGCATTTTATATCATTTTTGGGGACTAACCTATTAACCCCGTGCCCGGTTCCGGTTGCTGTTTTCTGCTTGTTTTTGGCTTTTCAGAAAATCAATACCAAATGAAGTCCAAACACGATGAAAGTTTACGGTGATTTTTTATGAACCAGAAGGGACCCTAGAAGGTTTGGGAGGAGGCCAGAAGAGCCACGAGAGAGCCACCAGCTCACAAGGCGCGCCCCAGGGGGTAGGCGTGCCCTTTGAGCTTGTGGGCCCCATGCAACTCCATTTGACCTAATCTCAGTTCTATAAATTCTAGAATATTCCACAAACACCAGAGAACCACATGATAACCCACAAGTATAGGGGATCGCAACAGTTTTCGAGGGTAGAGTATTCAACCCAAATTTATAGATTCGACATAAGGGGAGCCAAAGAATATTTGTAGGTATTAGCAGCTGAGTTGTCAATTCAACCACACCTGGAGATTAATTATCTGCAGCAAAGTGACCAGTAGCAAAGTAGTATGATAGTTTTGATAGTAGTAGCAACAACAATGGTAACGGTAACAATAGTTTTGTAGCAGTAACAATAGTAACAGCAGCAGTAGTAACTTAGCAAGAACAATATGTGAGAAAATCGTAGGCGTTGGATCGGTGATTTGTTGGATGATATTCATCATGTGATAGTTATAACCTAGGGCGATATGGCACTAGATCCAGTTCATAAATATAATGTTGGCATGTATTCCATAAATAGTCATACATGCTTATGGGAAGAACTTGCATGACATCTTTTGTCCTACCCTCCCGTGGCAGCGGGATCCTATTGGAAACTAAGGGATATTAAGGCCTCCTTTTAATAGAGAGGGAACAGAGCATTAGCACATAATGAATACATGAACTCAAACTACGGTCATCACCGTGAAGTGTACCGACTATTGACACTTCGGGGTTGCCGGATCATAACACGTAGTAGGTGACTATAACTTGCAAGATCGGATCTAGAACATAGATATAATGGTGATAACATAAATGGTTCAGATATGAAATCATGGCACCTAGGCCCAAAGTAACAAGCATTAAGCATGGCAAAGTCATAGCAACATCAATCTCAGAACATAATGGATACTAGGGATCAAGCCCTAAAAAAACTAACTCGATTACATGATGAATCTCATCCAACTCCACGCCGACCAGCGAGCCTACGAAGGGATTACTCACTCCCAGTGGGAAGCATCATGGAATTGGCGATGGAGAAGGGTTGGTGATGACGAAGATCGAAGATCCCTCTCTCCGGAGCCCCAAATGGACTCCAGATCTAGCCTCCCGATGAAGAACAGGAGACGGTGGTGGCTCTGTCTCGTGGAACGTGATAATTATTTCTCATTTTTCTGGAAAAATAGGATTTTATAGCATCGGTTTCAGGGTCTGTGTCTGTTCAATATCCGGCGTATCTCGTAGTAGGGGTCCTAAGCTAGGCGTCTTGGAGTGATGGCAACATGGACACGGGGTTTTACCCAGCTTCGGGCTCTCTTGAAGAGATAATACCCTACATGCTGCTTTTGATTGTTTTCATATGGGTGTAGTACAGAGTACATGTATCTACCACGAGATTGTAGTAATGAATATGAGATATCTATTGACTAGCCTGGCCCCAGTTTATATAAGACACCGGAGGCCTAGGGTTTCAGGAGAGTCCTTGTCTTGGGCGCCAAGTCTTGTGGAGTCTTCCTTGTATGCGGCGGGGGCTGTCTGAACTGGCCCATGAGTACACGGACATGGGGGTCCTCGGCCCAATCCAACTGATCGGGAGACGACGTGGTGAGTACCCCCTAGTCCAGGACACCGTCAGTAGCCCCCTGAACCGGTCTTCAAGTCGGGGACGCTCCTTGATTCTTCCGAACTGTTCTTCATCTTCGGTCGTCGGTCTTGAAAACTGGTTCAACAAATCTTCTCATCTTCGATCTTGAGGATCGCCAAAGTGCATCCGAAGAGTTTACATGTCGGGTACCGAGGAGCCCCTTTAAGTTTTCGACCTTTATCAATGCCTTGTTATTTTTATGGCACACCTCGGGTTTGAAGTTGTTCCCGGGCGGCAGTGTCCTCTTGCGTCCGAGCTCCAACGCCGGACTGCATTCGAGGTATCTTTTGCAGCCGAGCACCAACGCCGGACTACTTCCGAGCTCCAATGCCGGAATGTATCCGAGCTCCACCACCGGACTGTATCCGAAGAGTATTGTTACAGCTGAGCTCCAACGCCGAACTGCATCCAAGCTCCAGCGCCGGACTATATCCGAGCTCCAACGCTGGACTATGTCCAAGCCCCAACACCGTATTGTATCCGAGGTGTCATAGATCACCTTGGTTCAAAAAAGTTGAAGGAGTTTAGCCGAGCTTAATGCCGGAAATGCCCTCTATGGAGCCAGCCACTGGCGTCTGAGCTTTATGCCGGACTGCTTCCGAGGTGGTGCACCACCCCGACTGCGGGCCGATTTTTAGTCAATATTTTTGATTGGTGCAATTTATTCTCTGCCGAGATATATAGCCAGTAGCCATGAAGGTGTGTATCGGTCTAAAACCCGAGATGCACCTGAAGGATGACACAAGACCGCTGATCCCAATAGCCCCTGAGACTCAGGTCAAATCGTAAATTCGGCCTAAGGACCAACTCCTAGCTCAGCGGCATACGTAGGAATAGAAACGCGGTGTAATATATTAGAAATAATGATCGGCGGACAGGCCCCTGAGAGAGGATGTGAGAAGTCACCGTGATATATTAGCTTGATGCCGGATAAGTCCCAGATGGTACTTATTGTTGTCCAAAAACGCGTTTGCCCATAGTTCGGTCATGCCGAACACTCAAAACATTGAATTCTCTGCATTGAATAAGCGATGCAGTAGCCCCGAAGACACTGGTCGGGTGCCAACACCAGATCAGGGGATCGATGTGCCCCTCTAATATTTATAAATAATGAGCGCAAAGCCCAGTAGCCCCCGAGCCTTAATGTGGGCATGGGTTGCCGAATTAAGGATCGATATCCGTAGTAAAATCACAAATTATGTGTAATGATTCTATGTATCCAAGTACTTTACATCATTAATGCTCGGATCCGCATTGTACAAAACTTTGTTGACCGATCATCAGCTTCCACCTCCTCGGCCAGTAGTCGAGGAGTGTTTGTCCTACTTTATAAAGCCTTTATGAGGGCAAAGATTTAAGGCAAACAAGGCAATCCGGCCATATAGTTTTATAAACAAAGGTACGCAGAGAGATGTGTTATATTACTTTTTATCGTAAGAAACATCTTCCAAAGAAAATAGTCCCGCTATCGGTTCCTTTCTTTGGGTCGTCATGCTTATCATGACCATGAATCCTCATCTCCGATCAATGTGGGAGGAAAATATTGAGGATTTAGTTCGGGGAAAGTTTTCGAACTCTATGGTATTAATGAACCAAAATTTTCACTTCCGCCATTGCCGACCAATGCGATCCTTTAAGATTGCTAGCTTTCGGCTTCACCCAGTCTGAGGTACTAACTCGAATGACCCGGTAGTAACAATCACAGAGGTGCTCCCTTTACCGCCTAGCCGAACAATCGGGAACGTAGGGGTAAGCACAGGAGCCACGCAACCCAGCTTGGCCAAAATCTTAAGTCAAATTGATGCATATTTATTGCTTTATAATGATGAGTACGGAAGGTGACGCTTGTATAATGAATAAAAATGCTGATGATATATACTTATTTTGACTCCATTGCGCCCGTTTATCAGTTGAAAGTGGCCCATCATCGGCTTCTACCCCTTTGTAGATACTACACATGGTGTTTCCGCAATAACAAGACAACCCTTAGCCGACGTATCGGTGCCCGAAGGCAGTTGTGTTAGCGGAAACGACGCAATCAGATATCCGGGCTTTATAACTTTCACTTAGTCATAGGAGCTTTAGACTGGGGAAGCTAGCTACGAGCCCCCGGTTAGTGTTCGGCGACATCCGAGGTCAAGCCGTAAACACTTCGACCAATGTTATGAACGACCCATCATTTAACACAGTCATCGGGTCACTGACCAGTTCGCGCTTATTGTGACAGTCAGTTTTCGGCTTTCTCCACTGAGGTGCATAACCATGCAAGCTGGAAGCACAATCACGGTGGTTCTCCCGTTGCACACTTAGACGAACAAAGCGGAACGTAGGAGGGAAGCACAGGAGCCGGGCAACCCAACTATTGACCGAAGACACAATTCGAAATTGATGCATATATAGCAATATCCGAGAATGTTTTTGCCGAATCTCTAAAGGTGTCCGGCGTTGCACTGCGAGACTTATGCTGGGAACACACAAATAGTTTAAAAGTGCCATAAGCTTGGAAAACAAAACAAAAAGAACGTCAGTAAAAACTTGACGTCCGAACAAGATCAAGTGTTTGGTGCCAATCCGAAAATTGGAAAAAAAATTGTGCTTCTGTCGTGCTTTAACATGATACATCCGATCTCAAGACTTCACACGGGCTAGCCTACGGCTTCAAGCTCCTTATCCCAAAGGCAGAGTACTTCTCCGAGGCCAGTTTAGCGAACTACACTCGAGCGGCTTTTAGAGAGAAGATAGGCTATCCGGCTATTGACCATATACTCGAGTCGAAAAAGGAGCGGTATAAAAAGACTTTGCAACGACCAAGAAGAAAACATATTTACTATAAAATAGCTCATATAAATTTAAGAGCCCCCAAGTGACTTGGGTAAAAGAATTTTATGTATAATGATTGTATGTACCGAAGTACTTATATCATATCTGTGTTCACCCGAACTTTAAACGCGTCTTAACCGACCATCGGCTTCTCCCTCTTCGGTCAAGGGCCGAAAAGTGTTATGTACTTCACCTGTCGAGAATATCGATGGTGTTTCCGATAACCAGGCAATCAGGCCATAAGGCTGTAACAGACAAAGCGCGCTCAGGGAACTTATGCTATATTACTGACAAAGTGTAAGAAGCATCTTCAAAGAAAATAGTACCTCCATCGATACCTTTCTTTGGTTGCTCATTGTTACTATGAGACTTGTGCAATAGATTTTTTGTATTCATGAGTTCCGTTGTGTGCCGACCATGATTGAAAACAATAAGAGCGCTAGCTTTCGACTTCACCCAGTCTGAGGTCCGAGCTCGGATGACCCGATCGTGACAATCACAGAGGTGGTCCCTTTACTCCCTAGCCGAACAATCGGGAATGTAGGGGTAAACACAGGAGCAAGGCAACCCAGCTTGCGGAACACTTAGGTCAACATGGTGCATATTGTGGCGTAATACACAAACAAGGAACGAAGCCATACAAGTATAATCATATGCAAGAGGAAAGGCTTCATAAAGGAAGCCCCCAAGTAAACAGGGTATTTGAATTTGTGCGTCACAAACAAAGTTATGACAAGGAAATTTTTTTCACAGACAACTTTTTGCCAAAAAGGTATAATGCTTGGTCGAACCGAACAAGAGTAAAAAATTGAAAAAGATGAGCAGAAAAGCAACTTAGCTGGTTAATGTGTTCAGCATAGATGATGTGGCCCGAGCTTACGGCGGGACGAGGTCCCAACCCCCAAGCCGGTCCCGAGGTGGCCGAGCGAAGAGCTCGGCAATCCGAAGAGGTGGAGCCCCCAGTCTAGCCGATGTGATGGAGCAGGTCGGCGGGGTAATGCCGAAGTCCCCAGAGTAGGTTGGGGAAGTGATGGTGCGGTGATGCCGGCAAAAAGGTGTGTTGTCCTGCGCCAAAGTGGTAACACAATTTGGTTGACGAAGGCAGGACGACGGCGTCGGCACGCCGAGGTGACTGCGTGACGCAGTCGAATTCAGATATTTACACACGTAAAATAGTGCAAATAAAAGTAATGACGAATAATAATAATGATAAATCTCCTCTACTTAATTAATTTAAGGAGGTATAGAATTAAAGAAAAAAATAGCCCGGATGCCAAGGTTGGCTCGGCGAAGTAACATCATGTAGGTGCCAACGCATGTCCCAATATGCGGGGAGATTATGCCAGCATAGCGCAATCCGAACTTGTTCTGGGAACGTGTCGACGCGGCTTGATGGTGGCCTAAAAATGTCGGGGTGCCTGCGGCAACGATGTCAGCCTGCGCACACAAATAGTGCAAATCCAAAGTAAAGGATTTCTTGATGTATGAACTTGTGAAAAACAAATAAATAGAAAAATTGCACCTGGATCCGGATAATTGTGGGAACAAAAACTGCACCAAAGTGCTATGTTGTTTCACGTGGGATATAGCCAAAAATAGGATAGCACGTTGTATCAATCAAATCGATTGATGTGCCCCAACTAGTATGCGGCAGATTGCTCCACGGAAAGGTGCCTGAAAAAGGAAGTCATTAGCCTAATGCATGGAGGACCCCAGCTCAAAATTAACTAATAAAGAAAAGGAAAGAGGATTGGATCTTCCCTGTATCACGCCGGCGGCCGGGGGATAGCTACAAACTCTTTGGTCCCGTGCGCTGGTAGAACAGCAGTGTCCTTGGTTGTAACGTGGCCGGTTGGACAGTGTATTTTCTTTTTGATTTGACCTATGCAGCGAATCATCTGGAACCGCCTCGGCTGGAAACGCCGTTGAACTGGGTCTTCCACAAAGCGCGGGATTAGCCCGTCCACATGAATTGGGTCTGCTGCTCGTCCGTGGCATAGCTCGGATCTGACGCACTACCAGGCGGTGGACATGTCTGTCGCTGCTCAAATTTTCTTGATCTCAATTTGATATGAACAGAGTAGTACGAGCAGCAATCATAATCTAGCAAAAATAAATAGTTTACGTGGAACGGATCTTAACTGAAAAGTATCACCTGATTATCCATCAATCCGTGTCGATCACCTAGCAGACTCTCAATGATAGCACCAATGTCGGTTCAATATCCGGCGTATCTCGTAGTAGGGGTCCTAAGCTAGGCGTCTTGGAGTGATGGTAATATGGACACGGGATTCTACCCAGCTTCGGGCTCTCTTGAAGAGATAATACCCTAGATGCTGCTTTTGATTGTTTTCATATGGGTGTAGTACAGAGTACATGCATCTACCACGAGATTGTAGTAATGAATATGAGATACCTATTGACTAGCCTGGCCTCAGTTTATATAAGACACCGGAGGCCTAGGGTTTTAGGAGAGTCCTTGTCTTGGGTGCCAAGTCTTGTCGAGTCTTCCTTGTATGCAGCAGGGGCTGTCCAAACTGGCCCATGAGTACACGACCATGGGGTCCTCGGCCCAATCCAACTGATCGAGAGACGACGTGGTGAGTACCCCCTAGTCCAGGACACCGTTAGTCTGCAGGGCCACCAGGTGGGGACAACCCACCTGGGCGCTCCTAGAGGGGGGGCGCCCTGGTGGGTTGTGCCCACCCAGGTGCCCCCCTCCGGTGGTTCTTGGCTCTAGAATTCTCATTTATCATATAAAAAATCCTCGCAAAGTTTCGTTCCAATCTGAGAACTTTTATTTCTGCACAAAAAACAACACCATGGTAGTTCTGCTGAAAATAGCATCGGTCCGGGTTAGTTTCATTCAAATCATGCAAATTAGAGTCCAAAACAAGAGGAAAAGCATTATGGAAAGTAGATACGATAGAGAAGTATCAACTCCCCTTAGCTTAAACCTTTGCTTGTCCTCAAGCAATTCAGTTGACAAATTGAAAGTGAAAAAGAAAAACTTTTACGAACTCTTTTGCACTTGTTTGCATAATAAGCTTAAAGAAACACCGAGGTTTTCAACCAATGTTATAACTAACCATGTCGACAATAACTCTTAAAAATTATATTAACTCGTATCAATAACATAATCAACTAGCGAGCAATAATAGGATATCTCAAACAGCAACACGTTGTCAAAATAACCATGATATAATATGACAATAGTGGTATCCCGCTAGCCCTTTCTGAGACCACAAAACATAAATGCAGAGCACCTCCAAAGCTCAAGCAGCGACTAAACATTGTAATTCATGGTAGAAAAGGTCTAGTCATGATGCACCCAACATTAGCTACATACAATGCATAAGCACGACAGCAGTGCTCTCAGGTTCTGGCGCTTATTTTAGAAGGTGATGACACAACGTAAAAGTAAATAGATAGTCCCTTCACATAGGGAAGAGGTGATTTGCAGAGGTGCCAGAGCTCAAGTGTGGCACCCCGGCTCAAAGCGACCGGTTTACCTTGCATTGCCAGCCCAGAGACCTTGTCTTCTGGCAAGACGCAACAACATGGTACAGAAAACAACCACTTTATTCATGCTAGCGGAACATAGTTTATACTACAACAGTTAGCGAGGCCAAATGGCACACATGGTGCGGCTGAACAATATGTACATTATTTAGTGAACATAAAGGGGCCTCGATCATGACAACTACTCGGCAGCGGAAAAACGTCGTAGCGGGACTCCATAGCACAAGGACACCGATGAGGACACGGTCTAGACTCGGACAACACTCCTTTCCAATGGGACTTTCCTGAAATCTGGCATGACACGCCAGGTCAGTACATTGAATGTACTTGCAAGCTCACAATAAGCATAAACATAATGACAGACAATATCATGATATTTAACCAATTAAGCAACAATGCAACCATATATCCAACATGCTATGACTATGCTCAACTGGTACTCATTCACCAGACTTGCTTACTAGAGGTGATTAATAAACATGATAACTCCAAAAACACACTCGTGATCCTTACGGCGATCACAACCCGACCAACTCGTGGCCCATGATCCTTACGGCGATCATAACCCAACCAACTTGTGGCCCGTGATCCTTACGGCGATCACAACCCGACCAACTCGTGGCCCGCCTTAACACGATGGCCTCCCTGCCATCCTCAGTACAACTTAGTGTGCATATTTTATTAAGTGTTGACCCATGGTGTACCCTACTTTCGAGCTTGTCCGTAACCATGGACTCGGCTATCGATAGATTAAAAAAACACTCTGCAGAGGTTAGTACACTATACCCACACTACGGAACCCATGGCCTCGCACTCCCATTCGGGTGGACCAACAACGTTCCGACGAAACCATTTCATTGTCATGACACTCTCCCGGCCCTTCTGAGTTAGACCCCAACGGGCTAGTCCTGGGTGGCCCCGTGTCTACCTCCAGACACCTCGACCACCATCATGGCCACGATCCACTCTGGGACCCGGTACCAAAACTTAACTTAACAACGGGCTCACAAGGTTATGCTTGCCTACCGGGCCAGGGTACAACACGCCCATAAACTTCCCTAAATGGAGGCACCGACCAGAGTCACGACAATGAAACACATTAAGGCCATCCCATACCGGCAAATGTGGTTGCACTGGGAAAGACTCGTTTCAGCGGCACCATGACCCGGTCAACAACATATTCAAGTTGAGTTATTAATCAGGTTCAACTTAATGTGAAAAATAACCGGTGTCATAATGCCATACTATGCATCACTTAACATATGCACCACATAACCATGCAAACAACTGAATCAACCACGCTCCTACGGAGCCATCATCAACTCATGCTTCTACTCTGGTTAACATCACACCTCACTTAGACCAGAATCATTACTAGCAATCTCATCATTTTTCATCATGCAAAAATAATAATTGAACTAATTACCCAACTCTATGATCATATTATTTATTCATCTCATGCAACTAAGTTCTCCTTAGCTTATCAACAAGATTCACTTCAAACATTCTGTAGTTCAAGTATTTTAACATGACAAGCATTTAATAAACTATAATCATATAAATAATTTAAATGCATAAATACTCATAAGTTCAAGTAGGAAAATCACAAATATTGAAGTGGCACCATGAAAATGTTACTGTGGCTTGCCTTAGTACTGATGAGGCTCACAAAGCTCCTGGTGATCCTCAAGACAAGTTGGCTATGCTGAAAATATTCAAAACCACAAAAAGAAAATATCAAGAAACCTTCTGAAAATTGCCA
Organism: Triticum dicoccoides; assembly: GCF_002162155.2. Lineage (NCBI taxonomy): Eukaryota > Viridiplantae > Streptophyta > Magnoliopsida > Poales > Poaceae > Triticum > Triticum dicoccoides. The sequence goes on from NC_041383.1 coordinate 406,997,179, forward strand.
AAAAAATCTAGACAGCAAGGAAAAATCCCATCTTTTGGGTGCTGTTAGATTTTTGGACACATAACACAATGCAAAAAGAATCAATGCATTTGGACTTGTAGATAAAAAGTTATGGACAGTTGAAGGCTCCTAGAATTTAAATGGATTTGAAATAATAAAACAGAGGGGGTGACGTCGAAAGCGTAAACTCCCAGGGTGCCACAATTCATACCGCTTCACGCGCGTAATGAGTGGCTGACTAGCGGTCCCCGCTAGTCAGGCCGGAGGGAGGGGAGAGAGAAACAGAGGGGCGCGGCGCTTTGCTGGAGCTCACGCCGGCGGTGAGGCTTATTGGAGGCAAACGAGAGGGAGGGATCGACAGAGAAGACGATTGGGATCGACAGAGAAGATGATTGCACACCTGCCCATACCCGTAGCATAGCTAACGATGGCCGGACGGTGTCGGATTTGACCTATCCAGCAGCGACAGAGGGCGGAGGTTGCCGGAGTTGAAGAAGATGGCGGCTTGGGGCGGCTCCAGGGGCTCTGGCTAGGTGGGTTGGCTTCACGGAGGAGAGGCGGAGGCCCTAGCGGGGTCACCTTGGCTTGGGAGGGGACGGAGCTGCGGGAACGATCCAGAGGGGATCGCCGGCGAGCTCGGCTCCGGGACGGCAGCCCATGGCCTGTCGGCTGGGCTGCGGCTTCTAATGGCTCTAGGAGGGAGTGGGAGAGGCTGAGGTGCTCCAAGAGGCTGCGGAGGGGCCGCTTTTATAGGCGGGGCGGCGAGGAGGGCTCGGGCTCCGCTAGAGGACACCTGTCCCCGGCGCCCAGCGACGAACGGTGCCAGAGAGCGATGGAGAAGGCGACGGAAGTCACGTAGGCATTGTACGCGGGCGCGGACGACCACAAGATCGAGGGGGAAAGAGACGAACACAGTGCGCATGCACTGTGCCGTTGGCCGGACTGTGCCTATGCTTGCTGCGGCGAGCTCCAGCATCGGCGAGCGGCAGGGGGGAGTTAAGGAGGTGGAGACGAGGATGGTGGCGAGGGGTGGCACGCTCTGGCCGGTTGGGCAGCGAGCACGCGCTCAACAGAGGCGATGGCGACGCGCAGAGCGCGCGTATTGCATGCCAACACGCTCGGACAAATGCGGTCACCGCGTGCACCGTGACATCAGGCCACCTACACACTAACAAAGATGTCTGACGTGTAGTCCTTAGTAAAATGAGATGTTACCATGGCTTGGTTTTGGTTCCAGGTGCAGTAGAAGTAAAATGGTGCTGTTGACAAGTTACTGGACAGTAACTTTGGGGAGTTGCTATGGTCAAACCACTGGGATTCAAGGGCTGAGCTTTGGGGTTTTACTATCTCTTACTAAGGTAAATAAGCTCAGGGAAAACCAGCTACAATGGAGCTAGTAAAAAGGTAGTTGCTGTAGAAACTACCATTTTAGCCCAGAAGTGACTTTATTTTCTGTAGCGAAAATATTCCAAAGAGTGGTGAAATACTTTTGCTCAGAAAGGTGCCCTAGGGTCCAAAGAATAATTGGGATTTTTCTCAGGATTTTTGGGGCAACAAAATTTAGGGTTGCTTTGGAGCTCAATGAGTTAGCTAGGGTTTTGGAGGCCAAAATGAATATTTTTCATTTAAGAAAAATATTCCAAGCAATATTGTTGGGTTGGCCAGGGGTGAAATGATGGTTGTGAGGAGGAGAGGGAGCACTTGGGTGAAAATCAAGGGATACCCAAGTGGTTAAGTTCAAATGAAATGATCCAAAACTCCAAATCCAAAATCAACTCAACTGAAAATCAAGCAAAGAAAAGCACAACCCTCCTCCACTTAGAATGAATATCGTCCTCGAGATTCGGTTGCTTGGGAAAACCATTCAGGATAACATGCCCTTAGAAATTTTTCTGATTCCCAGGTTGATTCTGACTCGGTATGATGCATCCATTGGACCTTGTAAAACTTTCATTACTTACTGCGAGTGACCCTTTCCATCTGAGCCAAAATTTTCACTGGCCTCTCTTCGTAGGTCAAGTCCTTTGCCAACTCTATTTCTGCCAAATCGGTCTTTTTCTCGGGTGGTGAGATGCACCGTCGCAGTTGTGAAACGTGGAACACGTTGTGTACGTCTGACAGCTCAGGGGGCTATTCCAACTGATATGCCGCAGCACCTACTTGTGTCATAACGGGAAATGGACCAATAAACCTGGGTGCCAATTTTCCACGGGTTTGAAACCTTTTTATTCCTTTCATGGGCATGACTCGAAGGTAGACATGTTCTCCGGGTTCAAAATTGATCTGTCGGTGCTTTGCATCTTAATAACTTTTCTGTCATGATTTGGCCAATTGCAATCTATCTCGGATCTCCTTGACTTGCTTTTCGGCTTCCAGCATGAGATCTGTTCTGAAAATACGGCTATCTCTGGTTTGAGACCAATTTAATGGAGTGCGGCACTTACGGCCATACAAAGCTTCATATGGGGACATCTTTAAACTGGTCTGGAACCCGTTTTTATACGAGAACTCGGTGTACGACAAACAATCTTCCCATTGGGGGTCCTTAGGCCAAAACACAGGCTCGGAGCATATCTTTGAGTATCTGATTTACTCTTTCTGTTTGCCCATCCGTCTGAGGATGATAAGCGGTACTGTATTTCAATTCCGTTCCGAGGGCCTGATGGAGACGGGACCAAAAATCAGAGGTGAAAAGCGAACCCCGGTCAGAAGTGATGGTTTGGGGAACTCCATGCAAACTAACAATCCTGGATACATACAGTCGTGCAAGCTCATCTGCTCGGTATGAGGTTTTGATTGGGAGGAAGTGGGCTACCTTGGTTAATGTATCCACTATGACCCAGATCGCATTATTGCCCCGTTGGGTCCTAGGTAGTCCTGTGATGAAATCCATACAAACATCGTCCCGTTTCCATTATGACGGGCAGCGGTTGGAGAAGTCCGGCTGGTTTCTGATGTTCTGCCTTTACTTTGTTGCATATGTCGCAACAGGCTACGAAATAAAAAATGTCTTTCATCATTCCATCCCACCAGAATATTTGTCGAAGGTCTTCATACATTTTCGTACCTCCAGGGTGGATTGAATACGAGGATTCGTGGGCTTCTGACAAAATCTTCTGCTTCAGATCAGCTTGATTAGGCACACAAATCCTTCCCCTGAATCGGAGGGTACCGCACTCATCCTTCGAGAAATCGGAAGACTTGATGCGTTTCTGTAGATCGGCATCGCCTGACTGGGCCTTATGGATTTCTTCCTCAAGAGTAGGGGTAACTGTCAGGATATTGGCAAGGCCAGCCTCAACTATGACTAGGTTGAGTTGAGTAATCTCTTCTTTAAGTTCGGAAGGCAAAGATTCCAACATGACGTTTAAACTGACGGGCTTTCGACTGAGTGCATCAGCCACCACGTTGGCCTTTCCCGGATGCTAATTCATTCCAAGATCATAATCCTTGACAAACTCAAGCCATCTTCGTTGACGGAGATTTAAATCCGGCTGAGTAAATATGTATTTGAGACTTTTGTGATCGGTAAAAATTTGGCACCTTTTTCCGATGAGGTAGTGTCTCCAAAATTTTAAAGCATGAACTACCGCGGCCAATTCCAAATCATGAATGGGGTAGTTTCCTTCGTGGGGTCGTAGCTGCCGTGAGGCATAAGCTACTACCTTGCCATCTTGCATAAGTACGCATCCTAGTCCTTGCTGGGAAGCGTCGCAGTATACGTCAAAGCTGCGGTAGATAACTGGAAGTGTTAATATTGGCGCAGTTGTCAAGCGTTTCTTTAACTCGGTGAAACTTTTCTCACAGTCTGAAGTCCATTCAAACTTCTTATCCTTTTTTAGCAGCTCCGTCATGGGCTTACAATCTTGGAAAACCCTTCAATGAAACGGCGGTAGTATCCGGCTAATCCAAGAAAACTCCGAATCTGAGATACGGTGGCGGGTGGCAACCAGTCGAGCACATCCTTTACCTTGCTTGGATCCACGGCTATGCCTTCAGCTGATAGCACATGCCCGAGGAATCCAACTTGTTTGAGCCAAAACTCGCATTTACTGAATTTGGCGTATAACTGGTGCTCACGGAGTCGTTGTAACACTGCACGGAGGTGTCCCTTATGCTCTTCTTCATTTCTTGAGTAAATAAGTATAGCATCGATGAAGACAACTACGAACTTATCGAGGAAATCCATGAATACTTTATTCATCATATGCATGAAGAAGGCAGTGGCGTTGGTGAGGCTGAAGGACATGACGGTATATTCATAGAGATCGTAGCGAGTGGTGAACGCGGTCTTGGGAATATCCTCCTTTTTAATTTTGAGCTGGTAATATCTAGTCCGCAAATCAATCTTTGAGAATACCTTGGCTCCACTGAGCTGATCAAACAAGTCATCTATCCTTGGCAGAGGGTATTTGTTTTTGATCGTAACATCGTTCAACTGTCGGTAGTCCACACACATACGAAGGCTGCCACCTTTCTTGTCCACAAAAATAGCAGGTGATCCCCATGGCGAGGAACTGGGGCGGATATACCCTTTTTGGAGCATTTCATCAAGCTGTTTCTTTAGGTCCACCAATTCGTACGACGGCATTCAATAATATTTCTTGTGTATTGGTGTGGTTCCGGGCACAAGTTCTATTGCAAACTCAAGCTCTCGATCAGGTGGCATGCCTGGCAGTTCTTCTGGAAATACATCAGGAAACTCATTGACCACCGGAATTAATTCCATTTCTGCTATTACTATAGAAACCATTTCCTTGGAGGGTATGCTCCTACAAGCAATAAACTTTGTAGCTTGTCCATCTTGTCCGGTCAAGTTGACTTCTCGGGTCGCACAATTTATGCATACTTGGTACTGAGTCAGCCAATTCATACCCAAGATAACATCCAATTTATCAGATTCAGTAAGTATCAAGGACGTTGGGAAACGGATTCCGTTGATACTAACTTCTAGATTGCGGCAGACAAGATTGCTTTGAATAAGAGATCCCGGGGTTTGTACCAGCATATTCTTGCCCAAAAGCGAGCAAGGAAATTTGTTTTGGGCAACACAACTCCGAGAAATAAAAGAGTGGGAAGCCCCAGAGTCAAATAAAATTACTGCAGGTATGTTATTAACAGGGAACATACCAATGGCGACTTTGGGATTTTCTTGGGCTCTGTTGGCTGAAATGTGATGAACGTATCCCGTGACGTCGTGCTGACTTGGACCGGCTTCCAAATAATGGATTTGAGGCTTGAACGTAGCATTGGTCCGGTTGTTCTTGGGACACTATTTGGCATAATGTCCGGTTTGTCCGCAACTATAACAGGAATTGTTGCGCAGGCGATTCTCCATAACTGGGTTGAGCACGTCATTCTTGACTTGGTGGTGGTCTTGTTAACATTTTGTTGCCAATTAGGCTGGTATGCCACCGGAGTTGGCTGCCAGGTACGAACCTTCTGCATTGGTTGCATTTCCTTCTTGGGCTCAAACTTCCGCTTGTGATCATTATGAGCAGACTTAATATCTGACACAAGCTTGTGTTCCCTTTCAGCAATGAAAGCCTTGTTCACCAGGGTTTGGAAATCTGGAAAATCAAACACACTGAGAGCAGAACGAAGTTGCGGGTTTAATCCACCAAGAAATCGGTCTATCTTCCTTTCTTCAGTGGCCACATCATATTGAGAGTAACGTGACAGGTGATTGAATTTCTGCAAATATTCTCCCACTGACTGACTTCCTTGGAGGAGCGCGAGAAATTCACGCCGCTTAGTCTTCATAATTCCCGCAGGGATGTGATATTTCCGGAATTGCTCCTTGAATCTTGACCAGGTAATTGCTTCATTCTCAGTCCCTATGGCCTTTTCATTTTCCCACCATATCGCAGCAGCGCCTTCCAGATAATGTGTTACAAATGGAACTTTATCCTCCTCATCAGTTCGAGCAACCTCAAGTTTCTTTTCCATAGTTCTCAACCAATCATCTGCATCCAAGGGATCAATGGCCTGACTGAAACTGGGAGGCTTAGTCCTTTGAAAATCAGATAACTTGGAGTGAGGAACGGGCTGATTTCCATTCTGTCCAACCATTGCTTGAATACTTCTGAATATTTCCATCAGATCATTGTTTCGTCTTTCCTCAAATATACGCATAATTTGCTCGGTGGAGGGCAGACTTGGCGGTGGAGGCGGTGGTGGAACGTACGGTTCGGGTGATTGTCCTGCCTGTCGTGCGGAACGCCGAACAGGAGAACCCTCGCGAACGTTGCTACTGCAGCCTCCCCGCATCATCCTAATATGATTTTTCCCAAGTCAACGCAACCGAGATGAGAAACATTTAACAAAAACTGGGGGGAAGCCAGCAATAAAATCCAGAGAAACCGAAAAGACGAAGAAAATACGGTGAATAAAATAAAGTCCAACATAATTATACATAGACTCATACATGAAAGATAACAACATGCCAGGTCCAACTATCCTCATACATGGAACGAAACATCATGACTCGTACGACTACATACATACTCCATCCCAACTACTGAGAATACTCGGAAACTTTACTGCTCTGCTGGTGCTGCGGGGTCCTCTCCTGAAGCGGACTCGGATCCAGAACTGACGGGGTTAACGGAGGCCTCCGGATTAAAAGTGACACGGCGACACTGCCTCGAGGGCTCTCCCTCTAGGGCAGGTGGAGGGTGGATCATCGGGGCTGCAGGAGTGGCGAGGAGTGAAACCCACTCAGCAGGAGCACTGAGTGGACTCGCAACAGCAGTGCCCGAGCTACTCGAAGGAGTAACCGGAGAAACAGGGGATCTAGAACTGGCAGGAATGTAGGGAGTAAATCCTACCGATGAAGAAGTAGTGGCTGAGTGAGTAGAGACTAAAGTAGAGGCTAAAGCAGTGTGGGCACGACTCAGCTCACGAGCCAGCTCATAGATCAGAAGATAGCCATCAGTGATGTAGCAAGAAAGGTGGCTAGCTACACTATCAGACTCCGTATCAATGATAGGAAAACAGACACGACCATTATCGTGGAGAGAAGGGTAGTAATGGAAACCTGGATGATTCTGCATCTGAAGCTCAATAAGTACCTCGAATGCAACAAACTGGACAGCCTGAGAAGCGGAAGAAGCGTAGCCGCTACGAGAGGTACGAGTGTAAGAGCTGGAATCGGAACAGGTGCGCAGAGTAACCATGGCGTGATACTCATACACTGAGTCAGCTAGGCGCTCCCGGTACACACGATAGACTGGATCGTCTCCGTGAGGGTACAGCCGACGCCACACGTTACAAAGGAGATGCGGCGACGTGTACGGCATCAGCTGCAACTGGCACAGATACAACACCGGAGGCATCTACACTCACAACCATTAGCAGGTTAGCATGGAAAAATAAAATCAGTGCACGCAATGCAACAACCAGTTACAGTTACTACTGACACTTAGCTAGAACTCGTATCTAGCGTCCAGTTAACTCGGCTTAGTCTAGCATGGCCTACAGTCAGCGCGGCTCTCATACCAAGTGTTGTGGCACCCCGGCTCAGAGCGACTGGTTTACCTTGCATTGCCAGCCCAGAGACCTTGTCTTCTGGCAACACACAACAACATGGTATAGAAAACAACCGCTTTATTCATGCTATCGGAACATAGTTTATATTACAACAGTTAGCGAGGCCAAGCGGCACACACGGTGCGGCTAAACAATATGTACATTATTTAGTGAACATAAAGGGGCCTTGATCATGACAACTACTCGGCAGCGGAACAACGTCGTAGCGGGACTCCATAGCACAAGGACACCGATGTGGACACGGTCTAGACTCGGATATTACTCCTTTCCAACAGGACTTTCCTGAAATCTGGCATGACACGCCAGGTCAGTACATTGAATGTACTTGCAAGCTCACAATAATACATAATGACAGACAATATCATGATATTTAACCAATTAAGCAACAATGCAACCATATATCCAACATGTTGTGACTATGCTCAACTGGTACTCATTCACCAGACTTGCTTACCAGAGGTGATCAATAAACATGATAACTCCAAAAACACACTCGTGATCCTTACGGCGATCACAACCCGTCCAACTTGTGGCCCGTGATCCTTACGGCGATCACAACCCGACTAACTCGTGGCCCGCCTTAACACGATGGCATCCCTGCCATCCTCAGTACAACTTAGTGTGCATATTTTATTAAGTGTTGACCCATGGTGTACCCTACTTTCGAGCATGTCCGTAACCGTGGACTCGGCTATCGATAGATTAAAAAAAACTTTGCAGAGGTTAATACACTGTACCCACACTACGGAACCCATGGCCTCGCACTCCCATTCGGGTGGACCAACAGCGTTCCGATGAAACCATTTCATTGTCATGACACTCTACCGGCCCTTCCGACTCAGACCCCAACGGGCTAGTCCTGGGTGGCCCCGTGTCTACCTCCAGACACCTCAACCACTGTCGTGGCCACGATCCACTCTGGGACCCGGTACCAAAACTTAACTTAACAACGGGCTCACAAGGTTATGCTTGCCTACCGGGCCAGGGTACAACACGCCCATAATCTTCCCTAAATGGAGGCGCCGACCAAAGGCATGACAATGAAACGCATTAAGGCCGTCCCATACCGGCAAATGTGGTTGCACTGGGAAAGACTCGTTTCAGCGGCACCATGACCCGGTCAACAACATATTCAAGTTGAGTTATTAATCAGGTTCAACTTAATGTGAAAAATAACCGGTGTCATAATGCCATACTATACACCACTTAACATATGCACCACATAACCATGCAAACAACTGAATCAACCACGCTCCTACGGAGCCATCATCAACTCATGCTTCTACTCTGGTTAACATCACACCTCACTTAGACCAGAATCATTACTAGCAAGCTCATCATTTTTCACCATGCAAAAATAATAATTAAACTAATTACCCAATTCTATGATCATATTATTTATTCATCTCATGCAACTAAGTTCTCCTTAGCTTATCAACAAGATTCACTTCAAACATTCTGTAGTTCAAGTATTTTAACATGACAAGCATTTAACAGAATATAATCATATACATAATTTAAATGCATAAATACTCATAAGTTCAAGTAGGAAAATCACAAATATTGAAGTGGAACTATGAAAATGTTACTGTGGCTTGCCTTAGTACTGATGAGGTTCACAAAGCTCCTGGTGATCCTCAAGACAAGTTGGCTACGCTGAAAATATTCAAAACCACAAAAAGAAAATATCAAGAAACCTTCTGAAATTTGCCAGAAAATCTAGACAGCAAGGAAAAATCCCATCTTTTGGGTGTTGTTAGATTTTTGGACACAGAACACAATGCAAAAAGAATCAATGCATTTGGACTTGTAGATAAAAAGTTATGGACATTTGAAGGCTCCTGAAATTTAAATGGATTTGAAATAATAAAACAGAGGGGGTGACGTCGAAAGCGTAAACTCCCGAGGCGCCACCACTCATACCGCTTCGCGGGCATAATGAGTGGCGGACTAGCAGGCCCCGCTAGTCAGGCCGGAGGGAGGGGAGAGAGAAACAGAGGGGCGCGGCGCTTCACCGGAGCTCACGCGGGCGGTGAGGCTTCTTGGAGGCAAACGAGAGGGAGGAATCGACGGAGAAGACGATTGCACACCTGCCCATACCCGTAGCATAGCTAACGGTGGCCGGACAATGTTGGATTTGACCTCTCCAGCAGTGACAGAGGGCGGAGGTTGCTGGAGTTGAAGAAGACGGCGGCTTGGGGCGGCTCCAGGGGCTGTGGCTAGGTGAGTTGGCTTCACGGAGGAGAGGCGGAGGCCCTGGCGGGGTCGCCTTGGCTTGCGAGTGGCCGGAGCTGCGGGAATGATCCAGAGGGGATCGCCAACAAGCTCGGCTCTGGGACGGCAGCCTGCGGCCTGCCCGGTCGGGCTACGGCTTCGAATGGCTCTAGGAGGGAGTGGGAGAGGCTGAGGTGCTCCAAGAGGCTGCGGAGGGGCTGCTTTTACAGGCGGGGCGGCGAGGAGGGGTCGGAGTCCGCCGGAGGACACCTGTCCCCGCCGCCCGGCGACGAACGGTGCCAGAGAGCGATGGAGAAGGCGACGGAGGTCACGCAGGCACTGTACGCGGGCGTGGACGAGCACATGAGTGAGGGGGAAAGAGACGAACACAGTGCACGCGCACTTTGCCGTTGGCCGGACCGTACCCGTGCTCGCTGCGGCGAGCTCCGGCGTCAGGGAGCGGCAGGGGGAGTTAAGGAGGTGGAGGCGAGGATGGTGGCGAGGGGTGGCACGCTCTAGCTGGCTGGGCAGCGAGCACGCGCTCAATAGAGGCGCTGGCGACGCGCAGAGCGCGCGTAATGCATGCCAGCACGCTCGGACGAACGCGGTCATCGCGTGCACCGTGAATCAAGCCACCTACACACTAACAAAGATGTCCGGCGTGTAGTCCTTAGTAAAATGAGATGTTACCACGGCTTGGTTTGGTTCTAGGTGCAGTAGAAGTAAAACGGTGTTGTTGACAAGTTAGTGGACAGTAACTTTGGGGAGTTACTATGGTCAAACCACTGGGATTAAAGGGCTGAGCTTTGGGGTTTTACTATCTCTTACTAAGGTAAATATGCTCAGGGAAAACCAGCTACAATGGAGCTAGTAAAAGGGTAGTTGCTGTAGAAACTACCATTTCAGCCCAGAAGTGACTTTATTTTCTGTAGCCAAAATATTCCAAAGAATGGTGAAATATTTTTGCTTAGAAAGGTGCCCTAGGGTCCAAAGAATAATTGGGATTTTTCTCAAGATTTTTGGGGCAAGAAAAATTAGGGTTGCTTTGGAGCTCAATGAGTTAGCTAGGGTTTTGGAGGCCAAAATGAATATTTTTCATTTAAGAAAAATATTCCAAGCAATATTGTTGGGTTGGCCATGGGTGAAATGATGGCTGTGAGGAGGAGAGGGAGCACTTGGGTGAAAATCAAGGGATACCCAAGTGGTTAAGTCCAAATGAAATGATCCAAAACTCCAAATCCAAAATCAACTCAACTGAAAATCAAGCAAAGAAAAGAGGGCAAAAACCAGGCTGTCACATCAAGTTTTTAAAACAGAGGGAAATGAAATTTTGAGAAATGCACCCTTCTTGTTTAGTTCGCGACCATCAGTTATTTATATCTTCCATGCTAAACACGCGAGTGGCGGTTCCCAAGCGTTAAAGTAAAGGTTGTGACTCGTAGGAGTTTTTGTTTAATTATTTGTAAGCTCAATTCTTTTTGCAGTTTGGGACTGGGCATCCCTATTACCGCCCGTTTCTCGTGCAATAGCGAGTGAATAAACACTCAACCTGAGACTAACCTGCTTAGCATGGAAGATACCGACTACCTCCTATCGTTCTATGAGCAATCCAGGCACACAAAAAGGATATTTATTTGAAGTTTTTAGAGGTGGCACATGCAAATTTACTTAGGACGGCAGGGTAATACCGTATACAGGTAGGTACGGTGGACTCATCTGGAATAACTTAGGTTTAAGGTATTTGATGCACAAGCAGAATTCCCGCTTAGTACATGCAAAGGCTAGCAAATAGGTTGAGAAGCGGCCAGCAAGAGTCTTGAGAGCAACAACGGTCATGAACATGCATTATGCATAAGTAACATTGGATACTAGAATGAGTAGGATATTGAAAGTGCGTTAAGTCGAAAGGGGGGTGAATAGGCGATTTTTACAAATTCGTCACTAAGGAATTTCAAGGTGAGGAAATTCCTAAGTCACGAACAACTAGCAGCAGAATGAGTACTCAGATGCAAGCATAGCAGAGTAGTAACAAAGTCATCATGATGAAATGAAAACAAGCAACAAAGTACAAGTAGCATGAAAACAAGATAAGTAGGATGAAGACAAAGTGACTGAACAATTAGGATTGAACAAATTGAGAAAGTCTTCAGTCAAAGTCTTCAAACAGTAACAATCAAGTTCGTCAACACATGAATGAGGAAATGAAAGGGTTGAGGAAATAGAACCAGTGGCTTGGAGAAGACAATGATTTGGTAGACCAGTTCCAACTACTATGACAGTCGTACGTCTAGTTGGAGCGGCTAGGTATTTAAACCCGAGGACACACAATCCGGACAAACAGTCCTCACCGTATTATCCTTGAGCTAAGATCACACAGACCTCGCCCAATCACTCATGGTAAGTCTTCAGGTGACTTCCAAACCTTCACAGACTCGGTCACTCGGTGATCCACAATTTCCTCTTGGATGCTCTAGACCATGACGCCTAACCGTCTGGAGGATGCACAATACTCAAAGGTAACAAGCATTGGTTCCACATAGGAACAATCTCTTCAGTGATGCTCAATCACTTTGGGTTTGTAGGTGTTTGGGTTTGGGTTTTCCTCACTTGATGATTTTCGCTCAAAGTCCTGGGAGGATGGAATGCTCTTAATGACAAGTGTCAGTTTCTCTCGAAGCAGCCAACCAACTAGTGGTTGTAGGGGCGGCTATTTATAGCCTGGGGAGCATGCCAACATGATAATACATAAATGCCCTTCAATGATATGACCGTTAGGTGGGTAGATATTTTGGGACAGCTGGCGCATAGCACATCAACGGTCGGATATTTGCGCTATCAAATTCCTCAGGGCTATCATGTTCCTCACTTGTAGGCAATCCGCACTGGCGAATTCCTAACTCCTCAGTCAAAACAAATTCCTCAGAGACCAGAAGATCATCGTCTCCGTTACTGAAGAAATTTATTGAACTGTATGAGATTTCCAATGGCCTCACTCGAAAGGATTGGGTAGGTGTAGGATTTTGAGATGAGCATCACTTGGAAACTTTTCCTTAGTTTTACCTCGACCCCCTTTAACAATACGGTGTTTTCTATGACTCAAGAAAGAGAAAATGAAACTACGAAAACAAAAGTCTTCACGCTTCATAATCCTCGCTTGAATATCAAGTCTTCATGGTCACACTAATTTCTTCACTTTCAAAGTCTTCAAGAAAACCAAAGTCTTCAGCTGAAGACATTTGTTTTTAGGGGTTAACTTTCATCGTAGATATCAAACTCCTCATAGACTTATAGGCATGTGTATACTCACAAACTCATTAGTCCTGTAACCTATAAGTCTTCAATACACCAAAATCACTAAGGGGCACTAGATGCACTTACAATCTCCCCCTTTCTGGTGATTGATGACAATATAGGTTAAGTTTTCAATGGGGATAAACATATGAAGTGTAAATGTAGATATTGAGGAATTTGATTGCAAGATATAGAAGAACTCCCACTCAAGATGTGCATATTTGAGGAATTTGCTTAGAATAGCAAATTGATACGTCTCCAACGTATCTATAATTTTTGATTGTTCCATGCTATTATATTATTTGTTTTGGATATTTAATGGGCTTTATTATACACTTTTATACTATTTTTGGGGCTAACCTATTAACCGGAGGCCCAGTCCAAATTGCTGTTTTTTTGCCTATTTCAGTGTTTCGAAGAAAGGAATATCAAACGACGTCCAAATGGAATGAGACCTTCGGGAGAGTCGTTTTTGGAACAAACGCAATCCAGGAGACTTGGAGTGGACGTCAAGGAAGCAACGAGGTAGCCACGAGGCAGGGAGGTGCGCCCAGGGGGGTAGGCGCACCCCCACCCTCGTGGGGCCCTCGTGGCTCCCCTGACCGACTTCTTTCGCCTATATATATACTCATACACCTTGAAAACATCCAAGAGCACCACGAAACCCTAGTTCCGCCGCTGCAAGCCTCTGTAGCCACCAAAAACCAATCGGAACCCTGTTTCGGCACCCTGCCAGAGGGGGATCCCTCACCGGTGGCCATCTTCATCATCCCGCCGCTCTCCATGACGAGGAGGGATTAGATCACCCTCAGGGCTAAGGGTATGTACTAGTAGCTATGTGTTTGATCTCTCTCTCTCGTGTTCTTGATTTGTCATGATCTTGATGTATCTCGAGCTTTGCTATTATAGTTGGATCTTATGATGTTTCTCCCCCTCTACTCTCTTGTAATGGATTGAGTTTTCCCTTTGAAGTTATCTTATTGGATTGAGTCTTTAAGGATTTAAGAACACTTGATGTATGTCTTGCATGTGCTTATCTGTGGTGACAATGTGATATTCACGTGATCTAATTGATGTACGTTTTGGTGATCAACTTGCGGGTTCAGTGACCTTGTGAACTTATGCATAGGGGTTGGCACACGTTTTCGTCTTGACTCTTCGGTAGAAACTTTGGGGCACTCTTTGAAGTACTTTGTGTTGGTTGAATAGATGAATCTGAGATTGTGTGATGCATATCATATAATCATGCCCACGGATAATTGAGGTGACATTGGAGTATCTAGGTGACATTAGGGTTTTGGTTGATTTGTGTCTTAAAGTGTTATTCTAGTACGAACTCTATGATAGATCAAACGGAAAGAATAGCTTCGTGTTATTTTACTACAAACTCTTAAATAGATCGATCAGAAAGGATAACTTTGAGGTGGTTTCGTACCCTACAATAATCTCTTCGTTTGTTCTCTGCTATTAGTGACTTTGGAGTGACTCTTTGTTGCATGTTGAGGGATAGTTATATGATCCAGTTATGTTATTATTGTTGAGAGAACTTGCACTAGTGAAAGTATGAACCCTATGCCTTGTTTCCTATCATTGCAATACCGTTTACACTCTTATCATTAGTTACCTTGTTGTTTTTATTATTTCAGATTACAAAAACCTTTATCTACCATCTATATTGCACTTGTATCACCATCTCTTCGCCGAACTAGTGCACCTATACAATCTACCATTGTATTGGGTGTGTTGGGGACACAAGAGATTCTTTGTTATTTGGTTGTAGGGTTGTTTGAGAGAGACCATCTTCATCCTATGCCTCCCATGGATTGATAAACCTTAGGTCATCCACTTGAGGGAAATTTGCTATTGTCCTACAAACCTATGCACTTGGAGGCCCAACAACGTCTACAAGAAGAAGGTTGTGTAGTAGACATCACAAATGCACATAGTAGAGTAATATCATGGAGATCTCCCCCTATATCTTGTAATTCATACACACATTTATCATATGATATGAAGAATTTGAAATGCATGATGAAATATGGACTCTGACGAATTCAGCATATGTGCATTAAGGTACTTGAGGAATAAGCA
This sequence comes from Triticum dicoccoides, assembly GCF_002162155.2. Taxonomy (NCBI): domain Eukaryota; kingdom Viridiplantae; phylum Streptophyta; class Magnoliopsida; order Poales; family Poaceae; genus Triticum; species Triticum dicoccoides. The sequence goes on from NC_041383.1 coordinate 407,012,326, forward strand.
TGCAGAAAAGCAGTTAAAAAAGAGTCAGAGCACCATAGGACTTAAGTTTACAACTCGATCCAATAAACACTTCAAAGGAGCGAGAGTTGTAACTTAGCAAAAGAACGCCCATATATAGAGACCCGCTTGAAGACTAACTCAAATTTCTCCCCCTTTGTCATTGAATGACCAAAATGGATGAAAAATGAGGACCAACACCCCTGAAGAATATCATGACGAAGTCGATGGAGAAGCGCCAGCGTTGTTAGGGTCGTCTGTTGGTGTAGGGCCTACCGCGGTGTCGTTCAAGTCCTCGGCTTCATCCGTCTCGTGCAATGAGGAATATGAGTTTGCAACCAGTTGAGGAAGTTTGGCCGTCTTGGATTTCTTCGAAGGTGGCTGTGGCCAGTCAAAGTCCTGTTGGAAGCCCATCTCTTTGAGATCTTCAGCACTATAGAGGTTAGACAAAATATCCCAAGTGTGGTCAAAGACTTAATGCAAGTAGTAGTGGTTCTTCTTCATAGTATTTTGAGTGATTGTCATGTTCTGAAGAATTGCACCAAACTGTTGCTTGACCCACTTGTGATTTTTATCAACTTTCCGATGTAGGCTGAGGAGAAGCTCACGGTCAGTCATCACACACAGAGCAGTGACTTGAGGAAATTGCTTTGAAGAATTTGCAATAGTGTCATGGGTGTCAGAGTCATCATTGGTGGAATAAGAAGCAGCTTTGCGAAACTGTCCATCCAATGGACGAGTGCCTTCATCTATAACTGCAGCCTTGCTCTTCTCATCAGCTGAGGAAATAGTCCTTTTGAGGACTTCAATGGGGGGCAAATAGCTAAGATGATTTTGAAAATCAGCCTTGTACTAAATTGAAGACCTTGATCTAAGGAATCTCATAATTCAGGGAGCGTAAGGCTTTAACTTAAAAGGCGACAGAGCAGCATTGGTCAGAGTCCTCATGAAGAAATCATGATAGTTGATAGGAATACCATGTATGATATTGAAAAGCAGACTCTTCATTATGCCAACAACCTATTCTTCATCGGAGTTGTGGCCCTTGATTGGACTGAGGGTTTTGGTCAATATGCGATAAATGGTTCTTGGCACATAGAGCAAATGTGGTCCTTGGAGCTTGACCAGGCTTCAATGGCTTCATCAGCACTTGCATCAGATGATTTGAGAGTTCAGGTTAGCATATATGAGCCTTGCACCTTCAGTGGGAGGACTGACTGGGATGACATGAAGCAATTCAGAGGCCAGAGCTTTATAGTGAGTACTTTTGGTCATCCAGTCAAGCACCCATGAATTGACATCTTCAACATTTCCAGAAATGTGCAGCGTGGCAAAGAACTAAAAAATGAGTTCTTCATTCCAATCACAGATGTCGGTGCAGAAATTGAGCAGCCCGGCATCATGAAGACCACTGAGGACTGGGGTGAAGCACGGTAGAGACTCCATATCCACATGAAAAAGTTTCTCCTAGTCAAAAACTTTGTCCTTATCAAATAGCAATGAGGAATAGAAATTCATCTGGGTGGCAGTCCAAAAACGCTTGCGACGAAGTCGAGCAGAGTCGTATGGATTGAAGCCAGAGAAGAAATGATGCTCAACAAAGAAGTCATCAGCCTTGAACTTCTGCTTCTTGGTGTGAGGACTCTGTGGCTTGGGCTGAAGACTTACAGTGGAAGTCTTCACAGCCTCTTGTCACACAGCCTCGGGAGCCACATGCTGAGGAATTTCAGAAGCAATTTCATCAGCAGCAGCCTTGGCCTCCATTTCTTCAGCGCTAGTGGCCGGAACTTCTTCTAGAATAGAGAGAAGTGAACCTTGATGTTCTTCAGAGCCCGTATGAATTTCTTCAGTTTGGACTGGGGACTGAGGAAGTTGATGCAGAGAAGTAGTCAATGGTGAATTGGGGTGATGACTTTCCCATTAGTCATCATTCTGAATAGGAGTGGTTGACCCGATATCCACATCTTCATCTTCTTCATCAATTTCATGAACGCCTGCCTCTTCAGTTGTGAACTGAGGCATGGGCGATGATACCAGCAGAGTAGAAGGGATATTATCCACTTCAATTTCTTCATCCAACTGCTCTGGCGAAGCAGTAGAAGGATTGTCTTCATCACAGTCATCTGGAATGACATATTCCTCACCAAAGGGAATGATCTCCTTTGATGGCATACTTGATATCGGAACAACATCAATGGGGTGTGCAAATGAGCTCATCAAAGTCTTCACTTTCTTAGGAGCAGAAGACTCTCAGATTGATAATGCTTTCCTTTTCTTCACTGCTGCCCTCTCTGCAGCTTTGGTGTTCTTCGCTTTTGATGCAGAAGGAAGGTTGATACTTGTCATCTAAGAAAAAGGAGCAGAGGAAATAGGATCAATTTATTCAGGCACAACTGATGTAGTTGCCCTGGCATGTTCAGTTTCTTCAAGCATAGTAGCAGATGCTTAAACTGGCCTGGCTTGTTCTTCAGGCGCAACATTGGTGGTTGCCCTGGCAATTTCTTCAGTGGCAAGAATTTCTTCATCAGCCCTGGTGCTTTCATTCTCTTCAACAGTCTGATTTTCATCACATGTGCTTGCATTTTCTTCATTGGGCTGAGCAGATGTATCAGCCTGAGGAATTTCATGTTGTGATGAAGCTGCAACATTTGGTTTGAATCCCTTCGCCATTCTGACGAATCTGACTTTGGTACCTAGCCAATCTGCTCGATAAGCGTCACATTCATCATTGAGAGCTTTGATCTCAGATTGCAGACTCACAAGTTCTTCAAGAGACATGTTTACAACATTCTTCTTCAGAAACCGTTCCTTTCTATACTGAGCTTTCTTCACTTGCCTAGCCTTCTCAAATTTCCATTTTTCTTCGCCAGTAAAGGATGTCAGCATATAACTTTGGCTAGGAGTGAGGTTGAAATCATGCAAAGGGTTGTTGGGGTCCTTGTGCCATAGACCAATGAAATCAAGGATCAACTTTGGACCCAGCAAAAGTGGCACTTCACTGCCTTTGGCTCTAGCGGCCCTTGCTTGTCGATCTCTGATGATTTCAGCCAATTCTTCATCATTAGCTTCATCTTCACTTGATGGAACTTGAAAGGCAACCTGCTTCTTATGAGGACTTGGCCTTGTACCTCGTCCAGTAGTAGCCTTTTTCTTCAGCAAGATTGGACCAATTGAAGACTGAGGCGGAGCTGAGGAACTCGCTGATGCTCCTGAAGCAATAGAAATTCTAGTGGTCCTTTGGCAAGAGGCAAGATGCACAGGTGCCAAGGACTTTGCAGCAGTTGCTGAGGATTTTGCAACAGAGGTGTTGGGGATATAACTATTGAGTGTAAACCGACCAGGAGGGCCCGATTCACCCTCAACTATATTGAAGCCCACGAAGATCCAGAAGATGACGTTTTATTGATGAAGTTTAGAGGCCCGGAGCCCAAAGGTGGATTAGGGCCCATAGTGGTAAACTGCCATGGTTATGTAACTTGTGTTGTAAGTTAGGAAAGGAGAGACCGAGCCGGACACTTGTGTGAGTCGGCCTCAGGACTCTGTAGACCGGCCGGGCGTCAACCTATGTATATAAAGGGACGACCCAGCGGCGGTTCAGGAACAGAAAACAACAACTCGAGACTCAGGCAAAGCATATTTGCTCTCTGGTCATCGAAACCTAATCAATCCCATCACAACTAGACGTAGGCTTTTACCTTCATCGAAGGGGCCGAACTAGTATAAACTCCCGTGTCCCTTGTCCGGTTTAACCCCTTCAAGCTAACCCGTTGTGATGGCTCTGCGACTAAGTCCTTCTATGAGGACATCTGACGTGTTAATTCCACGACAGTTGGCGCCCACCGTGGGGCTATCGCACGATGGTTTCGAGTTCTTGAAGGGCAGCTCTGAAGGACTCAAGGGGTACGTGGTTGGCCGGATGACCAAGAGTCGTCGCGGCAAGCTCTACATCGACGACGAAGGATGGGGCCTCGAGGCCGGTTCAATCGAGTACGGATACCGGGTCCCCTTTGGCGGAATTCATGTCTTCATCGGTAAGATCAGCGAATCGGACCCTGAGCCGGACATCTGCACCGACCTTGTAGAGACGGCTCAGCGTGCGAATCCTGCTCGGGTTAAGCCCGCCATGAAGCGTGCGTTCGTAGGATGTGTCCATGGGATCGGATCTGAACCAGTGTCTGAAGGCGAGACGGCTGTTTATTCCGATGGTGAGTCATCCACTGGTGAAACCGAGTCCCTATACCAAATTCATGATGGTGTGTTCGAAGGATATTCCGATGGCAACAGTGTTCCGGACCTCCTTGAACCGCCAAGTCGGGTTACTGTGTATATGGCCGGAACACAGCCCACTTTGTAGTCTTCATCTACAGCGACAATGAATACCGAATTAGCGGCCGCGGCAGGAGCCCCGGCGCGCCGACCGGCTCAAGTCCTCTCCGGTTTGATGGATGCCTGGGCGACCTTGTTAACCACGGCAGTTACTCTGGAGACGCAGGATCATCATAATGCGGATGTTGCGAAGCTGAAGGACCAGATAATGCAGGCTAAGGAGGACCTGGCAATTGAGGATGCTAGGATGGCCGAAGAACGGGCCGCTTTGGCTGCCCAGTCACAGCAGATACAAGCGCAGAATTACCGGCTCATGCTGGATCGGACCGCATCAGATGACGTAATGCGAAGGAAGTACCGGTCTCGTCTGCCGCCGGTCTACGAAGGACTGAACCTCTTTCACACACCAGGTGTTGGGCCGAGCAATCCGGCGGCTGCAAACCGGACCGATGCACCTAGGGTAGCGCCGGATCAACCACGGATGACGGAACCACCTCGACGAACGGATAACCCGCCGCAGTACGTGTCCGCACCGCCGGGTCACTTCTCGAGCCCTTTGGATAACATGTTTGCCGCAGCATCTCTCCTAGCAGCCATTCCAATAGAGGCGATTCACTGGCGGTGATTGAAACGCGACGGGCTAGGGATCTTCTTCAAACCGCCGTGGTGCAGCAGCAGGCTTATTCCTATAGCCGAGATAGAATTCATCCAACCCCCCGTCCGAGCAAGAGCTATAGCAGGCACATAGATGAACCAGAAGTGTCTAGCAGTGCACGGCGCCGTAATGGATCCAATCCGACGCGCGGTGAGGGAAATGCTCAAGACGTGGTGGATAATGGCAGAGCACGAAGGGAGGCCGCTTTGGCAACACAATATATTGGTCGGCATCAACCCGCCTCGGTTCAGCCAGCGGCATCAGTAGACCTAGGCACCGGGCTTGCCTTTAGTTCTTGGGGAGTGTCGTGCCTCATTCTGGCTCTCTGTAATGTGCGACTACCCAAGGACTTCAAGGGTCCACGTAAGGTGCCTAATTACATTGCGGATCAGCCACCTGAGGCGTGGGTCGAGAGTTATGAGATGGCAATGGAGATGCTAGATGTGGATGAAGCGGCATGTGCCAAGTATTTCACGATGATGTTGGAAGGGACAGCCCATACTTGGTTGAAAAATTTACCAGCTAACTCCATCGAGTCACGGGATCAGTTGAAGGCCCGGTTTATAGCCAATTTCAAGGACACGTGCAAACAGCCTATGTCCATTGTGGATCTGGATGCTTGTGTTCAAGGGGAGAACGAGTCAATAACTCATTGGGTGCGCCGGGTTTCAGAGGTTTTGCATTCGTCCGACCGGATTAACGCTGGTCAAGCGATCATACCACTGGAGCGTAATTGCCAGTTTAAGTCAGTAAAGATGAAGTTGGGACGGCTCAAGCGCCACTGCAATGACATGGGAACCCTTATGGCAGCCTTGGTCAAATATGCGGATTCTGATAATACCAAGGATCCCGATTCTGATGAGGAGAAACCGGAGAAGGGAAAGAAGAACGGCGGTGCAAGGGGACATCACCACAACCAAGGAGGCCACGAGAATAATGGTAAGCGCAAGGCAGATAGTTCAGATCTTGTGGCTAACACCAATATGCAGCGTCGTAAAGGTAAACCGCCCCAGCACGATGGAGGGATGAATCTGGAGTGTTTGTTAAACCAGACCTGCCCAAAGCATGGGACCAAGGAGGCCCCTTCCACACATCTTTGGAAAGATTGTTAACGGGCGATTCAGGTCCAGGTTTTCATGGTGACGGCGGTTCAAGCTCCGGATTTCAGAATAATCAGGGCAACCAGAATAACCAAGGTGGTAATGGCCAACAGAATAATCAAGGAAATCATCAACAGTCAGGTTATCAGAGTCACCCCAAGCAGTTGAACGGTGGGCAGTATCATGTGTTCACTACTAGCCTGTGTAAGCGCGATCAGAAGCTTCACAAAAGGGAAGTTAATGTTGTTGAACTGGCAGTACCACGTTATTTACAATGGTCCGAGCAGCCCATTGTGTGGAGCAGAGAGGATCATCCGCCCCGGGTTGACAATCCAGGTCAACTGGCTTTGGTGGTAGCACCTCAGGTGGGGGGTTTTAAGTTTACCAAAGTTCTGATGGACGGAGGGAGCAGTATCAATATCCTGTACTATGAAACTTTTCATCGCATGGGGTTGACACACAAGAGTCTTAAACCATCCAACACTATTTTTCATGGTGTAGTATCAGGTAAATCGGCATATCCTGTTGGCAAGATCGCTTTGGAGGTTGTGTTTGGAGATGAGCATGATTCAAGGTCTGAAAAATTGACCTTTGAAGTGGTGAAAATCCAGAGCCCGTATCACGCACTATTTGGACGGCCGGCTTACGCAAAATTCATGGCAAGACCTTGTTATATCTATTTACAGCTCAAAATGTCGGGTCATAAGGGGACTATAACAGTACATGGAAGTCGAAAGATCGCTTTGGATTGTGAGGAAGGTGATGCGGCTTACGCTGAGTCGGTTTGTGCTACAGAGGAGCTGATGTTTTATAAGGACAATGTTGATCCAGCAAACATGACTCCTCTGAAGAAGCCCACCACTGAGCATGACCCAACCCTGAAGTTCAAACCAGCTGATGAGACTAAACTTGTTAACTTTGTTCCTGGCGATTCATCTAAACAGTTTAGCATCAGTACCAATCTGGATCCAAAATAGGAAAGCACGCTCATCGAGTTCATCCGTGAGAACCGGGACATCTTTGCATGGAAGCCTTCTGACATGGCAGCTGTACCGAGGGAACTCGCTGAGCACACTCTCAATATTGATCCCAAGTTTAAACCGGTCAAGCAACTTCTTCGCCGCTTTAACGAGAAAGATGCAAGGCTATTGGTGAAGAGGTAGCCCGGCTGTTGGCTGCTGGGTTTATCATCGAAGTATTTCACCCCGAGTGGTTGGCTAATCCGGTGCTCGTTCTTAAGAAAAACAGCACTTGGCGTATGTGTGTGGATTACACAGATTTGAACAAGGCTTGTCCGACAGATCCTTTTGCTCTCCTGCGTATTGATCAGATTATTGATGCGACGGCGGGTTGTGAGCGCCTGAGTTTCTTGGATGCTTATTCAGGTTATCATCAGATTAAAATGGCAGTTAAGAACCAGGAGAAGACAGCCTTCATCACTCCCTTTGGAGCCTTCTGCTATGTTTCTATGCCCTTTGGGCTCAAAAGTGCCGAGGCAACTTATCAGCGTTGTGTTCAAAATTGTCTTCACACGCAGATTGGGCGTAATGTTCATGCCTATGTGGATGACATTGTGGTGAAGTCCAGGAAAAAGGAAACCTTGATAGATGACCTCAAGGAAACATTTGACAATCTTCAGGTTTACAAAATGATGCTTAATCCGGACAAGTGTGTTTTTGGTGTTTTGGCAGGTAAGCTCTTAGGCTTTCTGGTGTCCAACAGAGGCATTGAGGCTAATCCGGAAAAAATCAAAGCGATTACATCTTTGGCTAAGACGAAGTGTATCAATGATGTTCAGCGTCTGGCGGGTCAAATTGCAGCCCTTAGCCGGTTTATCAGCCATTTGGGAGAGAAGGCGATTCCTTTGTATCAGATGTTGAAAAAGACAGACGATTTCGTCTGGAGCGATGCCGCCAATGCGGCATTTGAGGACTTAAAACAGCAGTTGATCGAACCACCGGTTCTTGCTGCTCCGGTTGACAAAGAGCCCTTGTTATTGTACGTGGCTGCTAATGCCCGTGCTATCAGTGTGGCAATTGTGGTGGAGCGCAAGGAGACTGGTAGGGAGTATCCGGTTCAACGGCCGGTTTACTATATCAGCGAAGTGCTTATCGAGTCAAAGCAACGGTATCCGCATTGGCAGAAGCTGGTCTATGGGGTTTTTATGGCAAGTCGGAAGCTCAAACAATACTTTCAATGCCATCCCATTATAGTGGTTAGTTCAGCTCCTTTGGATGACATAATTCAGAACAGGGAGGCAACTGGCCGGGTTGCAAAGTGGGCAATTGAGCTTGGCCCGCATGGATTGAAGTATATGCCTTGGACATCAATCAAGTCACAGGCGCTTGTTGACTTCATCAATGATTGGACCGAGTTACAGGCACCAGAGGACAAACCGGATAATACATACTGGACTATTCACTTTGATGGATCCAGGCAATTGGAAGGCTCGAGGGCTGGAGTTGTCCTTACTTCCCCTCGAGGTGATAAAATTTGTTATGTTCTCCGCTTAATGTTTCCTTGTACTAACAATGCAGCTGAGTACGAGGCCTTACTCCACGGTCTCCGTGTGGCTAAGGAAATGAACTTAAGCCGGGTTCGTTGTTTTGGAGATTCTGATCTGGTGGCTCAGCAAGTTTCTGGTACTTGGGATTCTAAGGATCCACTCATGGCGGCTTACAGATGTGAGGTGGATATTGTGGCAGGTCACTTTAAGGGTTATCAGGTTGAGCACATTGCCCAGCACAAAAACGAAGGATCAGATGCTTTAAGCCGGCTGGGATCTCAGCGTAAACCGGTACCACCCAATACTTTTTAGATATCTTGCATAACCCGTCTGTTAAGTTGCCTACAAAGGAGGATTTAGCCGTTCCTGATCCAGAGGCCCAATTGGTGGCCGCTTTACATACCGCTCCAGATTGGACAATTCCGTATTTGGCATATCTGAACCGAGGTGAGTTACCAGATGATGAGGTTTTCGCTAGACAGATAATCCGGCGGTCCAAGTCCATGGTTATTTACAATGGCGAGTTACACCGTTGCAGTGTTTCAGGCGTATTCCAACATTGTATTTCTCCTGAAGAAGGACAAGAGATCCTACGTGAAATCCATGAAGGGGATTGTGGTCACCATGCCGGTTCAAAGTCCCTGGTGGCTAAAGCTTTTCATCATGGGTTCTATTGGTTGACAGCTCATGCTGATACGGAGGATCTGGTAAAGCAGTGTGACGCTTGTCAGAAATTTTCACGTCGAGCTCATGTTCCGGCTCAGGAGCTACGGATGATTCCTATCACTTGGCCGTTTGCCACTTGGGGGCTTGATATGGTGGGACCTTTTAAGCATTCCCAGGATAAGAAGACCCACCCGTTGGTGGCGGTTGACAAGTTCACTAAATGGGTTGAAGCGGAGCCTGTCAGCAAGTGTGATGCAACCACGGTGGTTCAATTTCTCAAAAGGATCATTTTCCGTTTTGGTTTTCCACACAGCATCATTACAGATAATGGCACAAACCTATCTAAAGGTGAGATGGAGGAGTTCTGTCAACAAGAGCACATCCGGCTTGATGTAGCGTCCTTGGCTCATCCCCAGTCCAATGGTCAAGCTGAGAGGGCGAATCAAGAGGTCCTGAAGGGTATCAAGCCTCGGCTTATGGTTCCTTTGAAGCGGATGCCAGGTTGTTGGGTGGAAGAATTACCATCTGTGCTATGGAGTATAAACACCACCCCAAACCGATCTATGGGTTATACACCTTTCTTCATGGTTTACGGGGCTGAGGCCATCCTCCCAAGTGATATTCGTCATGATTCGCCCCGGGTTGCCAATTATGTTGAAGCGGATAATGAGCAAGCACGCCAAGAGGCGCTGGACCTGTTAGATGAAAAACGGGACATGGCTTTGGCTCGATCGGCGGTTTATCAACAAGACCTACGGCGTTATCACAGCCGCCGGGTTAAGACATGAACCTTTCAAGAAGGCGACTTAGTGCTTCAGCTCATCCAGGATCAGACCGATATGCACAAGTTATCCCCACCTTGGGAAGGACCCTTTGTGGTCAGCAAAAATCTGCACAACGGATCATACTACCTCATTGACGTTCCATAAGACTCACACAGTTCTGAGGAGGAGACTCGGCGGCCGTGGAACATAGCTCTCCTTTGGCCTTACTACACTTGAGCCATAGGCTTTTCTTATGTACACATTTCAACAATGTATATATTATGATCAATATAATAAACCGGCATCCTTGCTATAGCAGGACCACTGCCGTTTTCTTCAAATCTCTTTGTTTACATGGGGGCTTCAGCTGACAAAGCGAAGTACTACCTGTTAAACCGGGTATTATGCCACAAAAACAGCTTGGGAGCTTCACACCCAAGGGGCCAAAGAGAGTCTGGATGTTATGCACAGCTCAAACATAGGCACCCATTGAGCACAGCTCACAAAGTTACTTGGGGGCTCTTTTGTGCAAAAGCCACAAAGAGTTTAAAAGGACCCTTGGAAGCCTGGTGTATTCACCTAAAACCCCGGGTTAACCTGCCTTCATCAAGTAAGCCACTCCTATCCAGGTAATCCTGGCACGACCCGCCGAATGTTTGACAAGTCAATCTTATACAGACCCTGAACTTGACAAAGTTAAAACGACGATTGGTTAGTTGGACAGCCATCTTAAAAGGCTTTGCAAAATGGTTTAACTCAGTGGCCTGGTAGCCCATGAAAAGGCTCGAATTTGGGCCTGGCAGCCCTTGAAAAGCCTTGACTACATGATTTCTTGTTTGCTTTTTTGCTAAGTTTTCACCTTTTGATGAATTTCTCTTGAACCAGTGTCCATTGTACCGGTGTGGCTTTTCAGTCATCATGTTAACCCAGTGTTTGTTAACCCGGCTTGGCTTTCAACTATAGGTTGTCAAACCATCTTATCAAACCGGTGTTTGTTAAACCGACTTGGCTTTGACTATATGTCGCCAATGTGATAATCTGGTGTTCATCGTAACCCGGCATGATTTTTTCATCAAATCATTATAGGGTAAGGGTCTTAACAGCTCAAAGATTTGGGTTTTCACTCTTACTAAGGGATTTCATATCACAGGTATGAGTTATTTCATATTTATTATGCTTTGGTTATTAGCGAGGCTTTATCTTGGGCATTATGACCCGTCCAGCGGTAAACCGCCCGGACAGATGTTTTTATGCAGACATAGGGATTGCTTAATATTATGAAGATATATAAGCCAGCACTAAAATTGGCATGGCGGATCAAGCAAAGTATAGCCCAGTGCACAATGATAGCAGATAAAAGTATTTTAAACTAGCCTATTACAAGGCGCTTTAAGGCCCAAAATACGGACTTGTTCTTTCCACAGAGCAAAGTTTATGACGCATCAATCAGATTGCCAGATCAGGACTCATCACCATGTTGACGTGATGTTGATGGATCATCTGGCGTCGGTTCAGCCTCCTCCTCCCCATCCAGTGGCTGGAAGTCCATGGTGGTCCAGTCAATCCAGGTTAAGGCCTGAAAGACAACCTCTTCACTTATAAGTTCGGCCGGATCAACGTCAGGGGCGTAAGTGTGCTTACGGATTGGCGGGATAAGATTTTGCACTTCCGGCAGGACAGTGTCAATCCGTTTGTTGTTGGCATCGTAGAAGGACCAGTGAACAGTCAAGTTAACTTCTTCTGCCAATTGACTCGCCAGAGGACGCATCACCCTTGTCACATTTTTGAGGGCTTCGTTATGAAACTCTGCCCCATTTTCTTGTTCACTAGGGAAGCCCTTGGCGATATCAACTGGATCCAGGTCAACTATCCATGCCTTGGCTCGAGTAAGTGCCAACAAAGCGCCAGCCCTGACAGCAGATCGCTTCATCTCTTCTATCTGTGCTGGCATCATGGATAACCTTGCTAGAGTGTCCTTGATCAATGTTGGGACCGGATTGTTGTACGAGGCTGCACAGATAACCCGTTGGGCATTGGTATACAGTTGTTCAATCAGAGTATATGCTGCCTTCAGCTTCATCCGCATGTCAGATCCCAAATGAGCAATGCAGCCACCTACAACGGTTTAAGAATTTCATGTTAAACCGGCACTTTACAAAGATGGTCATCAAAGAAGCCTTGGCAAGAGTACTTACCAAATACTACAAAAGTCATGGCATTCACTTGGCACTTCAACCCAGTTAGCTCTTCCGCCACCGGTTTAAGCGCTGATTCGGCGTCTTCCGCCCGCTTCAGCAATGCATTCTTCTCAGTCTCCCAGTTGAGACGCTCTATCTTGAACCCTTCTTTGAGTTGCTCCATGGCTGCTAAAGCGGTTTTGAGCTCATCCTTGGCCTTGGAAGTTTCTGCTTGTTGGGACTTGATGTTTTCTTGAAGATCAGCAATTTGAGAGCCTTGGTGATTCATATCGGCCTGTCACAATCAAATGAGGAGCATGTAAATTATTTATCAAAAAGTCCTAAGCATATAACAAGTTATACACTTGGCACTTGGGGGCTAATGCAGATTGCTTCTTTACTACTGGTTGTTTGAAGTCCCAAGGATCAATACAAGTTTTAATCTTGGCACTTGGGGGCTAATGTGTGTTTGATCAGGAAAATACACAAGTAACGAAAATCAACAAAGTGCAGTATGGAATATAAAAGACCCAGTTTATCTTTACAAAACAAATCGGCTTTTGGGGGCTATGAAGTTGAAGTGTTCTTTCTATTAAAGTCGCGGTTTATCTTCAAGAGATATACCGGCCCTTGGGGGCTACAATACAATGAATGTACAGAATTAAGATGAAGGTGTTTTGAAGATTACCTCATAACGTTCCTTCATCAGATTCACCAAACCGGCTTCATAATCTCGGCTGGTGTAAAGCCGGTTCAAGAATCCGGAATGAAGCTCTTGCGCAGAAAGATTAACATAGCTTGACAAGTCGGTCTTCCCTTTCCCTTTGCCCATAGCTACAAATTCATCCTTGGCAGTATGCTTCGATAAAGCAACTGGATTGCCTGGGGCGGTATAAGCAGTACCAGTGACAACAACATCATCATCATCTTTGGCTGGGCTCGATGGATTGATGTTGTCTTTGGCTGGGCTTGGCGGTTTGGCAGCAGGGCTTGGCAGATTGGCAGCAGGGCTTGGCGGATTAGCAGCCGAACCCAGCGGATCAACAACTCGACTTGGAGGCATGGCATGTGGACTCGATGTTTCAACATGTGTTTCCGGGTCAGCCTCCGGCGGATTAGCATCAGTAGCTGGGTCTTGTGGGACAGAGTCATCCAGGACAATATCAGGATTTTCACCACCATTGTCTGGGGTCTTCTCCGGTTCAACATCGTCAGAGGGGCTGCTGGTCTTGGCTTTCTTGCTCAATCGGGCCTTGGCACTGCGATACCAAAAATAAAAGATTAGTATGAAAACAGATGCATGAAGAAACAAACCAAAAAACTTGGAAACTTACCCAACGACGGTCTTGAGGGGAGGCAGTTGAGTGGTTGATGAACCGCCAGACGAGTTGGAAGACGCCTGGTAATTCGGATCAGACGGATTAAGTGGGTATCGAAAAAAACCCTTCAAAGGATAACATTTTTCGGGAGAACAAGTAACCTCTGGATGACGCTTCCGGGTTGGTGTATCCGGTAAACCGGAAGAGGTGACTTGCTGGCCACTATGTCGGGTTGTGCGACGCCCTTCAGGTTGTTGTGTCTTCAAAGAAAATTTTGGATCCAAATAAGAAAGAGGGTGAGAGTATTTCACTTTTCGAACTGCACGGCGAAATCTTTGAACCGGCACGAGATCTGAATCGGAGGAAAGAGAGATTACCTCAACATGGTCCGCACGGCTGACCTCCGCATCACCCTGATAATAGTCATTGTTAATAAGATGTATGAAAAAGGAGCCAAGGGAGTCAAGTTCTACCTCTTGATCCGAATCTTCAACGTCTTCGGGCGGATCAGCAGCTTTGCCGGTCTTCTTCTTGGCTGCTTTCTTGATAGCTTTGCTCTTGGCACGAGGAGCTCTTGCCGGTTTATCTGAAGCCTTCCTTTTCCAAAAGGAGCTATTGGCCTGGGAAATTAAACAAAGGATTATTAGAACAAATGTTAAAGCGGAGGCGGATCAAGAAAGTACAAGGTTAAAATCTTACTGCTGGCGGTTTGTTGGCGGCGTAAAAGGGAGCCAGCCCGGTTTGACTGCATGTGGCGATTGGTTCGTCTAACATCTTCTTCACCGATTCGGTAACTTCATCATCAGTCATTTCTATTTCATTGAACCGTTGAGGGTCCTTGGCCTCGCCGGTATACTCATGCATTAATCCGGAGCGATGACTTAAGGGCAGGATGTGCCATTTAACCCAACAACGAATGAGATCAACACCAGTTAAACCATTGGCCAAGAGAGCCCGGAGCTTGGTGAGTTGAGGTGCGTAAGTCTGCCGTTCCTTGGCAGTTAACCGACGATGTAACGGGTGGCCGTTGCTAAGCCGGTGAGGGCGGTAACCCGACAAAGGATTTTCTTCAGCAGGGGTTGAGTTCTGACAATAAAACCAAGTTTGGTTCCAGTCTTTGGGATGACTGTGGTGTGATGCATGTGGGAAATCAACTTCCTTCCTCTTCTGGATTGATACCCCGCCAAGTTCCATGTTAGGACCATCAGAAAACTCAGTTCGGCAGTTTAGATGGAAAAAATCCCGGAAGAGCTCAACAGATGGTTCTTCTTGAAGGTATACTTCACAAAATACTTGAAAGTTGTATATATTTGATACGGAATTTGGTCCAATATCCCGTGGATGGAGTTGAAAGCTCGCAAGGACATCCCGGAAATTTTTTGATCTGGGAGGGCTGAAGCCCCGGTCTAGGTGCTGCATAAAAATGATAACTTCTCCATCTTGAGGCTCAGGAGGGCACTCAGGGCCACGAACTCGCCAGTGAAGGACATTTTTCGAGGCTAAAGCGCCGGTTACAACGTAGCCATTGATCTGCATTTCTGTAATCCGGGACAGAACCCAGTTGCAAGCGGCGAATTTCTTGGTAATCTTGGACAGCAAACTGTAAAGGTAAAATAAAGGCCGGTTTACGATTGACGGTTCAAGAAGTATTAGTTGGTGTTAAACCGGGAGATTTGATAAGGCATATGTGTGAGATAAACCGGAAATTGCTATTCATATCAAGATGGCGGTTTAAAGTGGGGACTAGTGATATACAGCGGATTACCAACTACTAAAGATTTAAACCGCCCTTAGGTGGAGGAGCCAGAGATGAAAATCTGTTAAGTGTTGACAGAAACAAGTTTCGCACAATGATGAAATAAAATTGGATCTATCATGCTTCGATAAAGAAAATTTTCTGCGATCTATAATGGCGTTAGGCAGAGTAGAGACGGTCCTACATTCTACTGAGGATTCTATACAAAGAAGGAAGATCTACTAGTACTAAAAATGGACTTGGAGCAACTACCGCACGAGATCTACGTTACTGATTGGATCAAAGAGACTATGGCAGAAGCAAAATATGAAGAACTGGGATGAACACTTGTGAACACGGATGAACTCGTTAACCCTAGCACAGATCTAAAGATGCGGGAAAGGGAAAACTTACCAGTGCAGATCTACTGCGGAGGGATGCCGCGAAAGTCTGGTTCGATTCAGGGTGATGCAGCAGCCGGAGACGAAGACGACGGTGCGCTTTGTGGCGGCGGCGGAGCTCGAGCGGTAGGAGTTCGCGAGAGGAAGCAGAAGAGGCAAGGGGAAAGAATGGAAAGACCCGTCGGCTTTATTCGTAAGGAGAAAGGGATAAGTGGCAGGCGCAAGAATCGAGGAGCCTGAAGCGGCAAAGAGGGCGCGCCTGTCGCCTCGATTTTCGGGATACCATTAATGAAAGGAATCTTTTTAATATTTTTATACAGAGATGATGTCATGATGGTCCGTTGCTGTGTCCAGAGGATGACGTCACGACGGTTTAACAAAGTTTACAGGAGAAGGCAACATGGCGGTTTACGAGAATATAAGGAGATGTTCACAAGATTTCTTTAAGTATTGAAGATTGACATGAATAGGTTCAAATCAATCTGGGGCCTAATATTGGCGATATAACTATTGAGTGTAAACCGACCAGGAGGGCTCGGTTCACCCTCAACTATATTGAAGCCCATGAAGATCCAGAAGATGACGTTTTATTGATGAAGTTTAGAGGCCCGGAGCCCAAAGGCGAATTAGGGCCCATAGTGGTAAACCGCCATGGTTATGTAACTTGCGTTGTAAGTTTGGAAAGGAGAGACTAAGTCGGACACTTGTGTGAGTCGGCCTCGGGACTTTGTAGACCGGCCGGGCGTCAACCTATGTACATAAAGGGACGACCAGGCAGCGGTTCAGGAATAGAAAACAACAACTCGAGACTCAGGCAAAGCATATTTCCTGCCTGGTCATCGAAACCCAATCAATCCCATCACAACTAGACATAGGCTTTTACCTTCATCGAAGGAGCCGAACTAGTATAAACTCTCATGTCCCTTGTCCGGTTTAACCCCTTCAAGCTAACCCGTTGCGATGGCTCTGCGACTAAGTCCTTCTATGAGGACATCTGACGTGTTAATTCCACGACAAGAGGGGAATGGAGCTGCTTTTGAAGAAGTAGCTTGAGGAACAGGCCGTGAGGGCATTGCAGCTGAGGAACTTGGCTTGATAGCTGGTTTATTTGGCATAGCCTTCTTAGGCTTGCTAGCAGAGGTCTCAGTGGCAGCAGCAGCAGAGTCTTTGTTGAATTTCTTCACTACTTCTTTGGCCATTTTGGCCAACTAAGCTTGACGCTTGTCCCATTCTCGAGGAAAATCCTCACCATGCTTGATGCTACTGGGATCAGCAACTTGGCCTGGTGCCAATGGAGGTCTTGGGCATGGAGGGTGTACGGAGAATTTCTTCATGTACTTCGGAGTCACATATCCGTACTCCCTCCATTCTTTGACCCATCTCTCTATCCTCTGAATGCGTACCTTGCGCTGATTTTTGTTCTCCTTGCCTTGAGTGGTCACATCAGGAGTGCAATATTCATCATATATGTCATCAGGGATTTCAAAAGCAGTATTCGCTTCTGGTCTCTTTCCTCCCTTCTGAGGTCTTTTACCATCAGCCATATTCTTCACTTGAGGATTTTGAACACTGGAATTTTCTGAAGAGGTATGCAATTTGTCTTCAAGGAACGCTGCAAATGAGTTAAGTTGATGAGAACCTAGAGATTCAGCAGCGAACATGTGTACCTATGAACAAAGTATATGTGTGAAGAATTTGGAGAGGTCATATGCGTTCTCAGAAGTTTTTCAAAAGAAACAAGTTTGAGGAATTTGACCAAGGGTATCTTGAGGAATTTCACTAAGCATTCTTTGACTTAGGTTCCAGAGTTGTATAGATTGAAAATCCACACAATTGAGGAATCTTGAAGAAAAACATTGCGTAGAGAAACAAATCAAGAACAGATGCAAGTGTGGTGTTTAAGAGTATGGAAGTTGAAGAATAAACACCTTTTGAAGATTTTGTGGAAATCATCAGAATCAAAAGGGTAGTAAAAATAGATTCTATTTACCCTTGACGAAGAACATGATTAACTGAGAGTAGAAGTTGAGAAGCTCGTCCGTTCAGAACTACCACGCCCTAACTTGGCGGCGGAAGACAGCTACAGCAGCGGTGGAGTGAAGATTTCCGCGGCCGGCGCGAGTACGATGGCGACGAGGTCGAGGCAGTGAAGCTCTTCCTCACCGGCGATGATGGAAGGTAGCGGCGGTGCTAGGTCAGAGAGCTCGAGAGAGGGGAGTGAGATTGAGCAGAGTAAAAGAGGTCAGAGGAGGAAGAGGGGTATTTATAGCCGAGGTGAAAAAACCGCTCGTCCGAGGAAAATGGACGAACGTGCCCCTGACCCTTCTCATCCTAGCGACATGTGTCACCCACGTACTGTGAAGTGGAGATCGTGTTAGGTCGTGGGTAAATAGAATAATCTCATCGTGGGATGCGGAACGGTTTGAGCGGCAAAAGCTGAAAAATTCAGATAAGAATATTTTAAAGTTTTGTTCGCAAATTCGTCAGCTGACAAGGACACAATGAAGATTTTGAACAGGTTTCAAATAGAACGCATATGAAGAATTTGTGAACAGACTAGGTTGAGTTTAGCATAGAGGGGGACGGGTCCAATCACATTCACTTAGGCAAAAGGTCAACTTGAAGAAATAGCAATAAGTGAATGTTGTAGAGGACAAAAAACTCAAATATATATATTGCCAGTGAAGAACACAGTCGAAAAGAGTGAAGACTTGCAAAGTTTAAGTATTTGAACAACTGAGGAATTTCAAAATAGATGAAAAATTCAAATTGAAGATTTTCAACTTTTGATGGTGGCGTGACCCACCGTAGAAGAATGATGATTTCAGACACCGCCTACAATTGTCGTAGGGCTCTGAGAATCAAATTCTTAGTTAATTTCTTCACACTTAGAGGGTTAGTCTTCATTGATTGAAGAAAAACTTTACTTCATGTGTTGCACATCTAAGTCATCAATTTTGCATAAGTGTTAGGATGTATGTCCTTTTCAAAGAACATTCAAAGATTCTAAGATATTTAGCTCACACTACAACTTGCTAAATCTCTTCTCATCCAAGGGCTTTGTGAGGATGTCGGCTAGTTGTTCTTCAGTCTTCACGTTCTCAATAGAGATATCGCCCTTCAACACATGATCTCGAAGAAAATGATGACGAATCTGGATGTGCTTTGTCTTCGAGTGCTGAACTAGGTTATGAGCAATCTTGATGGCACTCTCATTGTCGTAGAAGAGTGGCACATTCTTCACATTGATGTCGTAGTCCTTGAGGGTTTGCTTCATCCATAGCAATTGAGCACAGCACGAACCAGCAGCAATGTACTCAGCTTCAGCAGTAGAGAGTGATATGCAGTTCTTCTTCTTCGAGGACCAACATACTAGGATCGTCCAAGGAAATGGCACGTGCTTGATGTTGACTTGTGGTCCACATGATCACCAGCATAGTCAGAGTCAGAATATACAATGAGATCAAAAGTCGAGCCCTTGGGATACCATAATCCAAGTGTTGGAGTGTGAGCTAGATATCGAAGAATATGCCTCACAGCCTTATGGTGTGATTCTTTCGGTGTAGCTTGAAAACAGGCACGCATGCAAACACTAAGCATAATATCTGGCCTAGATTCACATAGATACAATAAAGATCCAATCATGGAGCGGTATACCTTTTGATCGAAGTCTGTACCATTTTCATCAGTGAATAGATGGCCATTTGTGGGCATAGTGATTTTGACGCCTTTGCAATCTTGCATGCAGAATTTCCTCAACACATCCTTGAGGTATTTCTCTTGAGATATGAAGATGCCTTTTCACTGTTGACGAATTTGAAGGCCTAAGAAGAATTTCAATTCTCCCATCATAAAAAATTGATATTCTTCACTCATCATGGCAAATTCGTCACTGTAACGTTGGTTAGTACAGCCAAAGATAATATCATCAACATATATTTGGCACACGAATAATTCATCATCATAGGTTTTGGTGAAAAGAGTCAGGTCAAGTGAACTTGGTTTGAAGCCTTTCTTCATGAGGAATTCCTTCAAAGTATCATACCATGCCCGAGGGGCCTGCTTGAGGCCATAGAGGGCCTTATTGAGTCTGAAGACTTTGTCAGGATGCTTACGATCTTCAAAACCCGGGGGCTGAGCAACATATACTTCTTCCTCAAGCTTACCATGGAGGAATGCACTTTTCACATCCATTTGATATAAGATGATATTATGATGGTTAGCATAAGCAATCAATATGCGAATAGCCTCAAGTCTAGCAATAAGTGCAAAAGTTTCATCGAAATCAATTCCTTCAACCTGTGTGTAGCCTTGAGCTACAAGACAAGCCTTATTCCTCATCACAAGGCCATTTTCATCTTGCTTGTTGTCGTAGATCCATTTGGTACCAATGATATTGTGCTTGCATGGGTCCGGTCGCTTGACAAGTTCCCAGACATTGTTGAGCTCGAATTGATGTAATTCCTCTTGCATCGCTTGAATCCACTCAGGCTCCAGAAATGCCTCATCAACTTTGGTGGGCTCTGTGATAGAGATAAAAGCAAAGTGCCCACAAAAGTTAGTCAAATGTGAAGTTTTTGAGCATGTGAGAGGACCTGGTGCATTGATGTCGTTGATGATTTTCTTGATCTGCACTTCATTTGTGACGCAAGGATGAGCAGGTTGACGATGTTGATTGGGCTTAGCATTTTCTTTAGAGCCATTTTTCTCAGGTGCACCAACATGATGTTCTTCACGATTTGGAATGACTTGTTCAGCAGATTCTTCAGTAGGAATGACATCCTCAGTAGCCTGGAACTTGATGGAATCCTCAGGTGACATTTCATCTAGCACAGGAGGTAGGTGCTCTCTTTGCGAGCCATTAGTTTCATCAAACCGCACATCTACAGTTTCAACAACCTTGTGGTGTACGGTGTTGAAGACTGTGTAGGTGTGCGAGTCCTTCCCATAACCAAGCATAAAACCTGCATGTGCTTTCGGTGCAAATTTGTGATGAGGATCTCTAATCCAACATTTAGCACCGAAGACTTTGAAATAACTCACATTGGGTTTCTTGTCAGTAAGGAGTTCATATGAGGTCTTTTTGAAGAATTTGTGAAGATATACCCTGTTGATGATGTGGCACATAGTATCAATTGCCTCAGGCCAAAAGCAAGGAGGCGTTTTTTATTCATCAAGAATAGTGCGACCCATCTCAACAAGAGTCCTGTTCTTGCGCTCCATGATGCCATTCTGCTAAGGACTATATGGACCAGATAACTCCGGAGTAATACCAAGTTCATCAAGATAGTCATCAAGACCAGTATTCTTGAACTTGATCCCATTTTCACTCCTAATGTGTTGGGGATATAACTATTAGGTATGACCCGCCCAGGAGGGGCCGGGTTATACCTATGGCGCTTCATCATATGAAGCCCACGAGGATATGGAAGATGGCGGTTCAAGATAAGGGCCCAAGGCCCAAGGGCGACTTAAGGCCCGTAGAAATAAACCGCCTTATGTGTAAGACTTGTATTGTAAGGCATGTATAGATAGTCACCGAGCCGGGCACGTTGTCTATAAGCCGGTCGGGACTCCGAGAGCCGCTGGGCGTCAACCTATGTATATAAAGGGCGACCCGGCGGCGGTTTAGGGCAAGAAACAACAGATCGAAAGCTAGGTCAAGTGGATTCGCTCCCTGGTAATCGAGACATAAGAAATACCATCTCAAAACTGGAGTAGGCCTTTACCTTCACTGCAAGGGGCCGAACCAGTATAAACTCCCATGTCCTTTGTCCTGTTTAACCCCTTTAAGCTGACCTAGTTGCGATGGATCCACGACTAATTCCTTTCACTAGGACATCTGCCATGACTATTCCACGACAGTTGGCGCCCACCATGGGGCCAGCCCACGGTGGTTTTGAGTTCTTAAAGGGCAGCTTCGAAGGGCTCAAGGGATACGCTGTGGGCCGGATGACCAAGAGTCATCACGGCAAGCTCTACATCAACGATGCAGGCTGGGGCCCCGATGCCGGCTCAGTTGAGTACAGGTACCGGGTCCCCTTTGACGGAATCCACGTCTTCATCGGCAAGATCAGCGAGCTGGGCCCTGAGTCGGGCATCTGCACCGACATCATCAAGACGGCTCAGCGTGCGAGACCCGCCCGAGCTCAGCCCGCCGTGAAACATGCCTTCATGGGATGCATCCATGGAACAGAATTCGATGAAGGATCTATGTCTGGTGGTGAGATGGCATCTACTCTGATGGTGAGTCATACACAGGCGAGACTACTTCGTTGTATCAACTGCAAGATGGCAGGCTTGGGGGCTATTCCGATGGTGACAGTATTCCGGACCCCTATGAGCCACCAAACAGAGTCGGGATCTTCATGGCTGGTACGCAGCCTGGGCAAAATTCATCAACCACGGCAGGAATAAATTCCGAGTCAGCAACGGTGATGGCAGCCGAGGCAGGAGGTCCTGTGCGCCCATCGGCTCAGGTGTTGACGGAGTTGCTGGATAGACTCATAGCCTTGTTAACAGCAGAAGTTAACCCGGCAAATCAAGCTCATCATAGCACGGAAATTGCAAAGTTGCGTGATGAGATAGCGCAAGCCAAGGAGAATCTGGCGACAGACGACGTCAGGATGGCCGCGGAACGGGCTGCCCTAGATGATCAAGCCCAGCGGATTCTGTTAGAGGCTTTCTGGCTTATGATGGATCAAAACGCTTCAAATGAAATCATGAGGAGGAGGCACCAGTCTCGTCTACCTCCGGTTTACGAGGCGAGAAACCTCTTTCGCACGCCTGGAGCGGGGACCGTTAACCCACCGGAGTTAAACCGGGCAGCAGCACATGGGGTTGGAATGCCGGTTCAGCCGCGCACAACGGAACCGAATAGCGTTGTGCCTCAACATGTACCAACACCACCGGTTCATTATTCCAATCCTTTGGAGAACATGATTGTTGAGGCATCACGATTGGCGGCTCTCCTAGTGGATGGCGACTCTCCAGCAGTGGTTGAAACACGAAAGGCTAGAGAGCTTCTTCACACAGCATTGGTGCAGCAGGAAGCATATTCTTACAGTCGAGATAGGATTCACTCGACCCCTCACCCATGCCGGAGTTATAGCAGGCACATGGACTCACCAGCCGTTTCAAGCAACGCCCAGCGCCGTGACCAGCCACGTGGGCATGACCCGGCGCGTGATGGAGCTCATAATTTGGTCGATCAGGATAGAGTGCGTCAAGAGGCTGAGCAGGCGGCTCAGCGGGCGGCTCACCAGCACCTTGCGATTTATCCAACGACTTCGGTAGAGGCTGGCGTGACCTCTAGATCTATAGGTGTACCCTGTTTGGTGCCGGCTTTGCGTAATGAGTGTTTGCCCAAGGATTTCAAAGGACCTCGTAAGGTGCCTAATTACACGGCCGACTTACCCCCGGAGGCGTGGATTGAAAGTTATGAGATGGCCATGGAACTGTTGGAGGTCAGTGACGCCGCGTGTGCTAAGTACTTCACCATGATGCTGGATGGAACGGCCCGTACTTGGTTAAAAGGGCTGCCGGCTAATTCCATTGGGTCATGGGCTGAGCTAAAGGCCCGGTTTATTCAGAACTTTAAAGACACATGCAAATAGTCCATGTCGATTGTGGACTTGGCTACTTGCGCCCAAGAGGAGGGTGAATCAACGACCCATTGGGTGCACCGGGTCAAAGCTATCATACATTCATCCGATAACATGAATGTCGGCTCTGCGGTCTTAATGTTGGAGAAAAATTGTCGTTTTTTGCCTCTCAAGCAGAAGCTGGGGTGGCTCAAGCGCGGTTGCAATAATATGGGGCAGCTGATGGCGGCTCTAATCAAATATGCCGACTCTGATAGTACCAAGGATCCAAATCTGATGATGACAAGCCGGGAAAGGGAAAGAAGAATGGCAATGCCAAGGGTCAGCAGCATAACCCGGCGAATCAGGGGGGCAATGGTAAATGCAAGGCTGATGGTAACTCGGAGTTTGTGGCTAACACCAATGCATAGAGCAATAATCAGCGTCGTAAGGGGAGGCCGCCTCCTCGGACCGGTGGATCAGGTCCTACTCTTGAGCAGTTGTTGAATGAGCCCTGTCCAAAGCATGGCACGCAGGAGAAACCAGCTACTCATCTTTGGAAAGATTGTTCAATTATGAGGGCTTTCAAAAATTCTAACTCATTTCACAACAATCATGGGCCGGGCGGTGGCTCAGGCGGCGGCGGTTCTCATGGCCCGGGCTATGGAGGTGGCGGTTCTAATTCCGGCTTCCAGGGGCACCAAAGTAATCAGGGTGGTTATAATCAAGGTAATCAGGGTGGTTATAATCAAGGTAATCAGGGCGGTTATAATCAACAATCCAGCCAAGGGAGTCAGCAGCAACAACAGTCTGGATACCAAAGTAATCTGAAGTAGTTGAATAGTGGGCAGTATCACGTTTTCACCACAAGTTTATGCAAGAGGGACCAGAAGCTCCCCAAGCGGGCTGTGAACACCGTTGAGCCGGCAGTTCCCTATTACTTGCGATGGTCTGAGCAGCCCATTATGTGGAGTCGAGCGGATCACCCGCCCCGGGTCGATACCCGTGTCACTTGGCTTTGGTGGTGGCGCCTCAAGTTGGTGGATATAAGTTCACTAAAGTACTCATGGATGGGGGAAGCAGCATTAATATCCTTTATTATGAAACCTTCCGTCGCATGGGGTTAACCGATAAGAATCTTAAGCCGTCTAATACTGTTTTCCATGGAGTGGTGCCTGGTAAGTCGGCATACCCTGTAGGCAGGATTGAGCTGGAGGTGGCCTTTGGTAATGAGCATGATTCCAGGGCCGAGAAGTTAACCTTTCAAGTGGTCAAGATCAGAAGCCCATATCACGCTCTATTTGGACGGTCGTCTTATGCTAAGTTCATGGCACAACCTTGTTATGTTTACTTGCAGCTCAAGATGCCGGGTTATAAGGGAACCATCACGGTGCATGGAAGCAGGAAAATAGCTCTGGAGTGTGAAGAAGGTGATGCTGCTTATGTTGAGTCTGCCTGTGCAACAGAGGAGTTGAAGTTTTACAAAGACAATGTTGATCCGGCGGACATGACGTCTTAGAAAAAGCCAACTACAGAGCATGATCCGATGCTAAAGTTTAAGTCGGCCAATGACACTAAGCTGGTTGACTTTGTTCCTGCGACTCATATAAGCAGTTCAGTATCAGTGCTAACTTGGATCCTAAATAGGAAGGTGCGCTCATCGAGTACATCCGTGAGAACCGGGACATCTTTGCATGGAAACCTTCTGACATGCCGGGTGTACCGAGGGAACTCGTTGAGCACACTCTCAATATTGATCTGAAATTTAAGCCGGTCAAGCAATTCCTTCGTCGCTTCAATGAGAGGCGTAAGGCCATTGGTGAAGAAGTGGCCTGGCTCTTGGCGGCTGGGTTCATTGTTGAAGTTTTTCATCCGGAGTGGTTGGATAATCCGGTGCTAGTGCTTAAGAAGAACGGCACTTGGCGTATGTGTGTGGACTACACGGACTTAAACAAGGCTTGTCCGGCTGATCCTTTTGCTCTCCCTCGCATTGATCAAACCACTGATGCTACGGCGGGTAGTGACCGTTTGAGTTTTTTGGATGCTTATTATGGTTATCATCAGATCAAGATGGCAGTTAAGGACCAGGAGAAGACAACTTTCATCGCTCCCTTTGGAGCCTTCTACTATGTGTCTATGCCTTTCGGTCTCAAGAGTGCCCAGGCGACTTATCAGCGATGTGTGCAGAATTGTCTTCACAGTCAGATTGGGCGCAATGTTCATGCTTATGTCAATGATATTGTGGTGAAATCCAGAGAGAAGGAAACTTTGATAGATGATTTGAAATATGATGCTTAACTCGGCCAAGATGATGCTTAACCCGGCCAAGTGCGTTTTTGGTGTGCCAGCAGGCAAGCTTTTGGGTTTTCTGGTTTCTAACAGAGGCATTGAGGCTAACCCGGAGAAGATCAAGGCCATTACACACTACAAAAAAAAGACACATCCATGACATTTTGGGCCGAAGGAATTTTTTTTCTGTCATACATATGAAACTTCTATGGCGATAATTGTGACAAAACATGGTATCATCATAGATGTGGTGGGCTCCTACTTCTATGATAATAAATCATGACAGAAAATGGGCTTTTCGTCCTAGGCGGGCCGGAGATGCAGCTGCATGACATTCTTTGGGCGGTGCATGACGGAAAAAACCGTGGTAGAAGCGAGGGGGAAGCAAATTTCAGGGAGTTACCGGTTACGGTGGGAGGTCGGGGGCGGAGCGATGTGCATTTCTCTCGTACAGGTACGCGCATGTGTGCGAGGCGTTGGGCTCTAACTGAACCCGAGCGATTGCACTGCAGGCTACGCGTTACTGAACCCAAGCGATCGATCGATGGCTGTTAACTGAACCCGATGGAGCGATTCCTTCGCTACTGCTGCTAATTGAAGCAGATCGATGCTGCCTCTAGGATGAACAGTGAGTGTTGCGGGGTGGAGTTTGGATGAACAGTGAGCGGTGGTGTTGCCTCTGGACGAACAGGAACCCGTGGTGCGGAGGGCTGGATGAACAATATGTTGGGGAACGTTGCAGAAAACAAAAATTTTCCTACTCGTTTCACCAAGATCATCTAGGAGTTCATCTAGCAACGAGTGATTAGATGCATCTACATACCTTTGTAGATCGCGAGCGGAAGCGTTCAAAAGAACGGTGATGATGTAGTCGTACTCGACGTGATCCAAATCACCGATGACCAGCGCCGAACGGACGGCACCTCCGCGTTCAACACACGTACGGGACGGGAGACGTCTCCTCCTTCTTGATCCAGCAAGGGGGAAGGAGAGGTTGATGAAGATCCAGCAGCACGACGGCGTGGTGGTGGATGCACGGTGTCACAGCAGCAGGGCTTCGCCGAGACTACGAGGGAGAGACGTAACGGGGGGAGGTGGAGGCGCCAGGGGCTGGTGTATGAAGTCCCTCCTCTCCCCCACTATATATAGGGGTGCCAAGGGGGGGTGGTGCACAGCCTAGGAGATCCAATCTCCTATGGCCGGCGGCCAAGGGGAGGTTTCCCTCCCCCCCAAGGCACCTAGGGGTGCCTTCCACCACTAGGACTCCTCCTAGGGGAAAACCCTAGGCGCATGGGCCTATAGGGGCTGGTGCCCTTGGCCCATCTAGTCCAAGGCGCACCCCCTACAGCCCATGTGCCCCCCGGGACAGGTGGCCCCACCCGGTGGACCCCCGGGACCCCTCCGGTGGTCCCGGTACAATACCGATAACCCCAAAACTTGTCCCGATGCCCGAAATAGCACTTCCTATATATAATTCTTTACCTCCGGACCATTCCGGAACTCCTCGTGACGTCCGGGATCTCATCCGGGACTCCGAACAACATTCGGGTTTCTGCATATACATATCTTCATAACCCTAGCGTCACCGAACCTTAAGTGTGTAGACCCTACGGGTTCGGGAGACAAGCAGACATGACCGAGACGACTCTCTGGTCAATAACCAACAGCGGGATCTGGATACCCATGTTGTCTCCCACATGCTCCATGATGATCTCATCGGATGAACCACGATGTCGAGGATTTAATCAATCCCGTACGCTATTCCCTTTGTCTATCGATATGTTACTTGCCCGAGATTCGATCGTCGGTATCCCAATACCTCATTCAATCTCGTTACCGGCAAGTCACTTTACTCGTACCGTAATGCATGATCCCATGACCAGACACTTGGTCACTCTGAGCTCATTATGATGATGCATTACCGAGTGGGCCCAGTGATACCTCTCCGTCATACGGAGTGACAAATCCCAGTCTTGATCCATGTCACCCAACAGACACTTTCGGAGATACCCGTAGTCTACCTTTATAGTCACCCAGTTACGTTGTGACGTTTGGCATACCCAAAGCACTCCTATGGTATCCGGGAGTTACACGATCTCATGGTCTAAGGAAAAGATACTTTGACATTGGAAAACTCTAGCAAACGAACTATGCGATCTTGTGCTATGTTTAGGATTGGGTCTTGTCCATCACATCATTCTCCTAATGATGTGATCTCGTTATCAATGACATCCAGTGTCCATAGTCAGGAAACCATGACTATCTGTTGATCAACGAGCTAGTCAACTAGAGGCTCACTAGGGACATGTTGGTGTCTGTTATTCACACATGTATTACGATTTCCGGATAACACAATTATAGCATGAATAAAGACAATTATCATGAACAAGGAAATATAATAATAATGCTTTTATTATTGCCTCCAGGGCATATTTCCAACAGTCTCCCACTTGCACTAGAGTCAATAATCTAGTTACATTGTGATGAATCGAACACCCATGGAATTCTGGTGTTGATCATGTTTTGCTCTAGGGAGAGGTTTAGTCAACGGATCTGCTACATTCAGGTCCGTATGTACTTTACAAATCTCTATGTCTCCATCTTGAACATTTTCACGAATGGAGTTGAAGCGACGCTTGATGTGCCTTGTCTTCTTGTGAAACCTGGGCTCCTTGGCAAGTGCAATAGCTCCAGTGTTGTCACAGAAGAGCTTGATCGGCCCCGACGCATTGGGTATGACTCCTAGGTCGGTGATGAACTCCTTCACCCATATTGCTTCATGTGCTGCCTCCGAGGCTGCCATGTACTCCGCTTCACATGTAGATCCCGCCACGACGCTTTGCTTGCAACTGCACCAGCTTACTGCCCCACCATTCAAAATATACACGTATCCGGTTTGTGACTTAGAGTCATCCAGATCTGTGTCGAAGCTAGCGTCGACGTAACCCTTTACGACGAGCTCTTCGTTACCTCCATAAACGAGAAACATTTCCTTAGTCCTTTTCAGGTACTTCAGGATATTCTTGACCGCTGTCCAGTGTTCCTTGCCGGGATTACTTTGGTACCTTCCTACCAAACTTACGGCAAGGTTAACATCAGGTCTGGTACACAGCATGGCATACATAATAGAACCTATGGCTGAGGCATAGGGGATGACGCTCATCTCTTCTATATCTTCTGCCGTGGTCGGACATTGAGCTGAGCTCAATTTCACACCTTGTAACACAGGCAAGAACCCCTTCTTGGATTGATCCATATTGAACTTCTTCAATATCTTATCAAGGTATGTGCTTTGTGAAAGACCTATGAGGCGTCTCGATCTATCTCTATAGATTTTGATGCCTAATATATAAGTAGCTTCTCCAAGGTCCTTCATTGAAAAACTTTTATTCAAGTAGGCCTTGATGCTGTCCAAGAGTTCTATATCATTTCCCATCAACAGTATGTCATCTACATATAATATGAGAAATGCTACAGAGCTCCCACTCACTTTCTTGTAAACGCAGGCTTCTCCATAAGTCTGTGTAAACCCAAACGCTTTGATCATCTCATCAAAGCGAATGTTCCAACTCCGAGATGCTTGCACCAGCCCATAAATCGAGCGTTGGAGCTTGCACACTTTGTCAGCATTCTTAGGATCGACAAAACCTTCCGGCTGCATCATATACAATTCTTCCTTAAGGAAACCATTAAGGAATGCCGTTTTGACGTCCATTTGCCATATTTCGTAATCATAGAATGCGGCAATTGCTAACATGATTCGGACGGACTTCAGCTTCGCTACCGGTGAGAAATTCTCATCGTAGTCAACCCCTTGAACTTGTCGATAACCCTTAGCGACAAGCCGAGCTTTATAGATGGTCACATTACCATCCGCGTCTGTCTTCCTCTTAAAGATCCATTTATTTTCTATGGCTCGCCGCTCAACGGGCAAGTCAGTCAAAGTCCATACTTTGTTTTCATACATGGATCCTATCTCGGATTTCATGGCTTCTAGCCATTTGTCGGAATCCGGGCCCGCCATTGCTTCTTCATAGTTCGAAGGTTCACCGTTGTCTAACAGCATGATTTCCAAGACAGGGTTGCCGTACCACTCTGGTGCGGAACGTGTCCTTGTGGACCTTCGAATTTCAGTAGGGGCTTGATCAGAAGTATCTTGATCATTAACTTCCTCTCTAGTCGGTGCAGGCACCTCAGGAACATTTTCTTGAGTTGCGCCATTTTCCGGTTCAAGAGGTAATACTTCATCAAGCTCTACTTTCCTCCCACTTACTTCTTTCGAGAGAAACTCTTTCTCCAAAAAGGACCCATTCTTGGCAACAAAGATCTTGCCTTCGGATCTGAGGTAGAAGGTGTACCCAATAGTTTCTTTTGGGTATCCTATGAAGACGCATTTTTCCGACTTGGGTTCGAGCTTTTCAGTTTGAAGTTTCTTGACATAAGCATCGCATCCCCAAACTTTTAGAAACGACAGCTTAGGTTTCCTTCCAAACCATAATTCATACGGTGTCGTTTCAACGGATTTCGACGGAGCCCTATTTAAAGTGAACGCGGCAGTCTCTAAAGCATAGCCCCAAAAAGAAAGCGGTAAATCGGTAAGAGACATCATAGATCGCACCATATCTAACAGAGTGCGATTACGACGTTCGGACACACCATTACGCTGAGGTGTTCCAGGCGGCGTGAGTTGTGAAACTATTCCACATTTTCTTAAGTGTGCCCCAAACTCATGACTCAAGTATTCTCCTCCACGATCTGATCGTAGAAACTTGATTTTCCTGTCACGTTGATTTTCAACCTCACTCTGAAATTCCTTGAACTTTTCAAAGGTTTCAGACTTGTGTTTCATTAAGTAGATATACCCATACCTACTTAAATCATCAGTGAGGGTGAGAACATAACGATAGCCACCGCGAGCCTCAACACTCATCGGACCGCACACATCAGTATGTATGATTTCCAATAAGTCGGTTGCTCGCTCCATTGTTCCTGAGAACGGAGTCTTAGTCATTTTACCCATAAGGCATGGTTCGCACGTGTCAAATGATTCATAATCAAGAGACTCTAAAAGTCCATCAGCATGGAGCTTCTTCATGCGTTTGACACCTATGTGACCAAGGCGGCAGTGCCACAAGTATGTGGGACTACCATTATCAACCTTACTTCTGTTGGTACTCACATTATGAACATGTGTAGCATCACATTCGAGATTCATAAAGAATAAACCATTCACCATAGGAGCATGACCATAAAACATATCCCTCATAAAAATGGAACAACCATTATTCTCAGATTTAAAAGAGTAGCCATCTCGAATTAAACGAGATCCCGATACAATGTTCATGCTCAAAGCTGGCACTAAATAACAATTATTAAGGTTTAAAACTAATCCCGAAGGGAGATGCAGAGGCAGCGTGCCGACGGCGATCACATTGACCTTGGAACCATTCCCGACGCGCATCGTCACCTCGTCCTTTGCCAGTTTCCGCTTATTCCGCAGCCCCTGCTTTGAGTTACAAATGTTAGCAACTGCACCGGTATCAAATACCCAGGAGCCACTACGGGCACTAGTAAGGTACAATTCAATTACATGTATATCACATATACCTTTTGTTTTGCCGGCCTTCTTATCCGCTAAGTACTTAGGGCAGTTCCGCTTCCAGTGACCGCTTCCCTTGCAATAAAAACACTCAGTCTCGGGCTTGGGTCCATTCTTTGGCTTCTTCCCGGCAGCTTGCTTGCCGGGCGCGGCAACCTCCTTGCCGTCCTTCTTGAAGTTCTTTTTACCCTTGCCTTTCTTGAACTTAGTGGTTTTATTGACCATCAACACTTGATGTTCCTTCCTGACTTCTACCTCTGCTGATTTCAGCATCGCAAATACTTCAGGAATGGTCTTTTCCATCCCCTGCATATTGAAGTTCATCACAAAGCTCTTGTAGCTTGGTGGAAGCGACTGGAGGATTCTGTCAATGACCGCATCTTCTGGGAGATTAACTCCCAGCTGTGTCAAGCGGTTATGCAACCCAGACATAGTGAGTATGTGCTCACTGACAGAACTGTTTTCCTCCATCTTACAGCTGAAGAATTTGTCGGAGACTTCATATCTCTCGACCCGGGCATGAGCTTGGAAAACCATTTTCAGCTCTTCGAACATCTCATATGCTCCATGTCTCTCAAAATGCTTTTGGAGCCCCGGCTCTAGGCTGTAAAGCATGCCGCACTGAACGAGGGAGTAGTCATCGAAACGTGCCTGCCAAGCGTTCATAACATCTTGTTCTGCAGGGAGAACGGGTGCGTCACCAAGCGGTGCTTGTAGGACATAATCTTTCTTGGCAGCTATGAGGATGATCCTCAGGTTCCGGACCCAGTCCGTATAGTTGCTGCCATCGTCTTTCAGCTTGGTTTTCTCTAGGAACGCGTTGAAGTTGAGGACTATGTTGGCCATTTGATCTACAAGACATATTGCAAAGATTTTAGACTAAGTTCATGATAATTAAGTTCAACTAATCAAATTATTAGTGAACTCCCACTTAGATTAGACATCCCTCTATCCATCTAAGTATTACATGATCCGAGTTAAACTAGACCGTGTCCGATCATCATGTGAGACGGACTAGTCAACATCGGTGAACATCTTCATGTTGATCGTATCTTCTATACGACTCATGCTCGACCTTTCGGTCTTCTGTGTTCCGAGGCCATGTCTGTACATGCTAGGCTCGTCAAGTCAACCTAAGTGTTTGCATGTGTAAATCTGTCTTACACCCGTTGTATGTGAACGTCTGAATAAAACACCCGATCATCACGTGGTGTTTTGAAACAGCGAATTGTCGCAACGGTGCACAGTTAGGGGGAACACTTCTTGAAATTAGTATGAGGGATCACCTTATTTACTACCGTCGTTCTAAGTAAACAAGATGCAAAACATGATAATAATCACATGCAATCAAATAATAAACGTGACATGATATGGCCAATATCACATAGCTCCTTTGATCTCCATCTTGGGGCTCCATGATCATCTTGTCACTGGCTTGACACCATGATCTCCATCATCATGATCTCCATCATCGTGTTTCCATGAAGTTGCTCGCCAACTATTACTTCTACTACTATGGCTAACGCGTTTAGCAATAAAGTAAAGTAATTTACATGGCGTTTCTTGATGACACGCAGGTCATATAAAAGAATAAAGACAACTCCTATGGCTCCTGCCGGTTGTCATACTCATGGACATGCAAGTCGTGATTCCTATTACAATAGCATGAACATCTCATACATCACATATAGATCATTCATCATTCATCACAACTTTGGCCATATCATATCACAAACCACTTGCTGCAAAAACAAGTTAGACGTCCTCTAATTGTTGTTGCAAGTTTTACGTGGCTGAATTAGGGTTCTAGCAAGAACGTTTTCTTACCTACGTTAAAGCCACAACGTGATTTGTCAACTTCTATTTACCCTTCATAAGGACCCTGTTCATCGATTCCGCTCCAACTAAAGTAGGAGAGACAGACACCCGCCAGCCACCTTATGCAACTAGTGCATGTTAGTCGGTGGAACCGGTCTCACGTAAGCGTACGTGTAAGGTTGGTCCGGGCCGCTTCATCCCACAATACCGCTGAAGCAAGAAAGGACTAGTAACGGCAAGAGAGTTGACAAATCTACGCCCACAACAAATTGTGTTCTACTCGCGCAAGAAGAACTACGCATAGACCTAGCTATTGATGCCACTGTTGGGGAACGTTGCAGAAAACAAAAATTTTCCTACTCGTTTCACCAAGATCATCTAGGAGTTCATCTAGCAACGAGTGATTAGATGCATCTACATACCTTTGTAGATCGCGAGCGGAAGCGTTCAAAAGAACGGTGATGATGTAGTCGTACTCGACGTGATCCAAATCACCGATGACCAGGGCCGAACGGACGGCACCTCCGCGTTCAACACACGTACGGGACGGGAGACGTCTCCTCCTTCTTGATCTAGCAAGGGGGAAGGAGAGGTTGATGAAGATCCAGCAGCACGACGGCGTGGTGGTGGATGCAGGGCGTCACAGCAGCAGGGCTTCGCCGAGACTACGAGGGAGAGACGTAACGGGGGGAGGTGGAGGCGCCAGGGGCTGGTGTATGAAGTCCCTCCTCTCCCCCACTATATATAGGGGTGCCAAGGGGGGGTGGTGCGCAGCCTAGGAGATCCAATCTCCTATGGCCGGCGGCCAAGGGGAGGTTTCCCTCCCCCCCAAGGCACCTAGGGGTGCCTTCCACCACTAGGACTCCTCCTAGGGGAAAACCCTAGGCGCATGGGCCTATAGGGGCTGGTGCCCTTGGCCCATCTAGGCCAAGGCGCACCCCCTACAGCCCATGTGCCCCCCGGGACAGGTGGCCCCACCCGGTGGACCCCCGGGACCCCTCCGGTGGTCCCGGTACAATACCGATAACCCCGAAACTTGTCCCGATGCCCGAAATAGCACTTCCTATATATAATTCTTTACCTCCGGACCATTCCGGAACTCCTCGTGACGTCCAGGATCTCATCCGGGACTCCGAACAACATTCGGGTTTCTGCATATACATATCTTCATAACCCTAGCGTCACCGAACCTTAAGTGTGTAGACCCTACGGGTTCGGGAGACAAGCAGACATGACCGAGACGACTCTCCGGTCAATAACCAACAGCGGGATCTGGATACCCATGTTGGCTCCCACATGCTCCACGATGATCTCATCGGATGAACCACGATGTCGAGGATTTAATCAATCCCGTACGCTATTCCCTTTGTCTATCGATATGTTACTTGCCCGAGATTCGATCGTCGGTATCCCAATACCTTGTTCAATCTCGTTACCGGCAAGTCACTTTACTCGTACCGTAATGCATGATCCCGTGACCAGACACTTGGTCACTCTGAGCTCATTATGATGATGCATTACCGAGTGGGCCCAGTGATACCTCTCCGTCATACGGAGTGACAAATCCCAGTCTTGATCCATGTCACCCAACAGACACTTTTGGAGATACCCGTAGTCTACCTTTATAGTCACCCAGTTACGTTGTGACGTTTGGCATACCCAAAGCACTCCTACGGTATCCGGGAGTTACACGATCTCATGGTCTAAGGAAAAGATACTTTGACATTGGAAAACTCTAGCAAACGAACTATACGATCTTGTGCTATGTTTAGGATTGGGTCTTGTCCATCACATCATTCTCCTAATGATGTGATCTCGTTATCAATGACATCCAGTGTCCATAGTCAGGAAACCATGACTATCTGTTGATCAACGAGCTAGTCAACTAGAGGCTCACTAGGGACATGTTGGTGTCTGTTATTCACACATGTATTACGATTTCCGGATAACACAATTATAGCATGAATAAAGACAATTATCATGAACAAGGAAATATAATAATAATGCTTTTATTATTGCCTCTAGGGCATATTTCCAACACAGTAGACGGTGGAGGGGTGGCCGTGGAGGGGTGGTTGAACAGGACCCCGTGGTGTGGAGGGCTGGATGAACAGTAGACGGTGGAGGGGTGGTTGAACAGTAGCCGGTAGAGTAGCGCGCGGTGGAGGCTAGATGAACAGGAGCCCGTGGAGGCTGGAGGAGGTCGACGGTAGCCCGTGGAGGCTGGAGGAGATCAACGGTGGAGATGAACAGTATCCCGTGGAGTCCCGTTTTGCGGTAGGACACACCCCTCCTGATGAGCAGGACCCCTGTTTCGACCGTAGGAGGTCCGTTTCCTCCGTTTTGCGGTACGCCACACCCCTCCCGATCAACAGGACCCCCGTTTCGACCGTAGGAGGTCTCTTTCCTCCGTTTTGCGGTACGCCAGGCCCCTCCCGATCAACAGGACCCCGTTTCGAATGTGGTCAGACGAACACAAGGCCGTTTCCTCTGTTGTGCGGTACGCCAGGCCTCGTTTCCATCGCTTGTTCCGTCCAAGCCCTCCCGATGAACACGACCATGCATTCCGTTCTGACCCAGCCGGTTGGCTCCCCATGAACACGACGATGATGTTGTTTCTCCGTTCCGACCCAGCCATGTACGTATGCGCGATAGGCGTTAGAGACCCTGCCCGTATGTACGTATGTGGTCGTATTTTCTTTCTTGCACCCTCGCCGCTGTACGTATGTGTACATGCTACGTGCGCGCCTCTACTACTACACGTGCGCGCCTCTACTTTGACACGTGCGCGCCTCTACATCCACCAGTATATATGTACGTACACGTTCGCGACCAGAATGACAATGCTACGTACGCTTCGACCAGGTGGGTCCCGACTGTCAGGCACTTCCTTGCGTGCAAAGATGTAGCTGGTGGGTCCCAGCAGTCAGGGAGGCGAATCGTTTTTTTCGGACGCACTTCCTTGCTGCGAAGATGTAATTGGTGGGTCCCAGCAGACAGGGGAAACGTTTTTTCGCTAAATACGGTGGCCCGTCCGGTGGGTCCCCGCTGTCAGGTGGAGGAATAATTATTTTGCGCGTAATAAGGAGGCACTTCCTTGCTGCGGTCGTGGACCCAGCTGTCAGCCTCTCCACGTACAATCCACGTCCAATGGAAGCCATTCCTTGACCACGTTGACCATGCCGTGCCGAGAGCACCAGGGCGGTGAACGACGGTGAGGCCTAGGAAGGGGACGATGCGGAGTCGGGGAAGACGCGTCAGTGGATGCCAACGCGTAGAGGAGTATGAGGGTTCACTCGTTCGGCTGCGGTATGAGGCTGCCATCACCGTAGAATAACAGGGGGGTGGGTGCGTAGACGGATGGCCTGGCCAGCGGTGGGAGTAGTAGGGGGCGGTGAGGCCTCCGCGGCATCACAGCCGGCCACGCGCGGTAGGAGCAGGTGGCACGACCGGCGCTACTTTGGGCGGCTGGAGCAAGAAGACCAGAGGTTGAAGAAGCACTCCGGCCGTTGGATGGACATCGTACGGTCACTGGAGCTAGAATCGTTCATATATTGACTAAAGTTGACAAAGGCCTCCGTCCTAGTCAACTTAGTAGGCCCACAAGTCAGCCTCCCACCAAGGTTGGTCCCAGCTAGCAGGGGGGTATTCATTTTTTTGTGCGTAATAAGGAGGCACTTCTGGTGGGTCCGAGCTTACAGCGGGGGAATGTTTTTTTCGCGAAATACGGTGGCCCGTCCTGCGGGTCCCAACAGTCAGGGGGAAACGTTTTTTCGCGAAATACTAGTGACCCGTCCGGTGGGTCCCTGCTGTCAGGTGGAGGAATAATTATTTTCCGCGTAATAAGGAGGCACTTCCTTGCGGCTGCTGTGGACCCAGCTGTCAGCCTCTCCATGTACAGTACTCTTCCGATGAAAGTCGGTCGTTGACCACATTGACCACGCCGCGCCGAAAGCACCACGGTGGTGGACGACGGCGAGGCCTAGGAAGGGGACGACGGGGAGCCGGGGAAGACACGAAAGTGGAAGCCCGCACGGAGAGGAGTACGAGGGTTCACTGGTTCGGCTGCGGTGTGAGGCTGCCATCGCCGCAGGGCCTGGCCAGCGGTGGGAATAGTAGGGGGCGGTGAGGCCTCTGCGGCAGTACAGCCGGCCATTGGAGGCAGGAGCATGCGGCACGACCGGCGCTGCTTTGGGCAGCTGGAGCAAGAACACCAGAGGTTGAAGAAGCACTACGGCCGTTGGATGGCCATCGTACGGTCACTGGAGCTAGAATCGTTCATATTGACTAAAGTTGACAAAGGCCCCCGTCCCAGTCAACTTAGTAGGCCCACAAGTCAGCCTCCCACCATGGTGGGTCCCAGCTAGCAGGGGGAGTATTCATTTTTTTGTGCGTAATAAGGAGGCACTTTCGGTGGGTCCGAGCTGACAGCGCGGGGAACGTTTTTTCGCGAAATACGCTGGCCCGTCCGGTGGGTCCCAGCAGTCAGGGGGGAAACATTTTTTTGCAAAATAAGGTGGCCCGTCCAGTGGGTCCATGCTGTCAGGTGGAGGAATAATTATTTTGCGCGTAATAAGGAGGCACTTCCTTGCGGCCACCTGGACCCAGTTGTCAGCCTCTCCACGTACAGTACTCTTCCGATGGAAGTCGGTCATTGACCACGTTGACCATGCCGCGCCGAGAGCACCAGGGTGGTGGTCTGGACGACGACGAGGCCTAGGAAGGGGACGGCGCGGAGCCGGGGAAGACGCGGCAGTGGTAGCCCGCGCGGAGAGGAGTACGCGGGTTCACTGGTTCGGCTGCGGTGTGAGGTTGCCGTTGCCACAGAATAACAGGGGGTGTGGGTGACTAGAGGGATGGCCTTGCCAGCAATGGGAGTAGTACGGGGTGGTGAGGCCTCCGCGGCATCACAGCCGGCCACGGGAGGCAGGAGCACATGACACGACCGGCACTGCTTTGGGCGGCTGGAGCAAGAAGACCAGAGGTTAAAGAAGCACTACGGCCGTTGGATGGACATCGTACGATCACTGCAGCTAGAATCGTTTATATTGACTAAGTTGACAAAGCCCTTGGTACGCGTCAACTTAGTAGGCCCATAGCTCGGATTTGGCAGAGAACATATAGCCCATTTGCGATTTGTAAGAACGTACAACCCATTTTTCAATTCTAATGGAATTTACTACAGCCCATTTACGGGTTTGTTAAAAGTACAACCCAACTTCTAGCTAGGAAAACGATTAATAATTTCAAACAACCGCTCAAAACAGAATTCAAAAAAAAAATCCCACATTTTGATGGGATCCGAAATTTCTAGTCAGGTTAAATATAATTTCAAAATAAAGTTGTATCACGTTAAAATCCAACGAAATATTGCGCGTGCAACAAGTAATGAAATTAAAATTTCCAAATTCCAAAAATAATATATTTTTCAAACTAATTACGTGTTTGGTGCATAGTAATTGCCCAGTTATTATAACTACATCCCATTTATTATTTCTTAAAGTCCATTTTCTTGTTAAGCCTAATGCATACCTCCTAGGAAACTTTGCAGCCCAATGGGGCGGATAACAAGTTGACCCGGATATTGTGTACAACTGTCGGCCCAGTTGCATTGCTGATGTTAAAAAAAGGCCTGTGTAGTATAGTACAACCTAATATGGTTACTCAGCCCACATTCAGGGACACCGGAAAGGCCCAAACAAGGCTTCTGTACAACTTTTTGAAGTCACTAAGCTCAATTAATAACTTAAGAAAAAAGTTAGATTATAGTGGAACCTAATTCAAAGTTGTCACGAGCAAATAAATAATTCAACGGGTCCCACTTGTGTGTGTGCGCATGTGTGTGTGTGTGTGTGTGTGTGTGAGAGAGAGAGAGAGACCCATCGGTCGATGCTCGTAAATACATCTTTCAGCCATATGCATTGATGATGCTCAGTAAAAACTTATATAGTTGACACAATCATATAGAACATCATAGCACACTGAACTTGCATACAAAAATTTCATGCAGGCGGCACAATCAGGATGGAAGCAGTGGATCGCTACGGGAAGGGCTATGTTGAAACCAACAAAGTCGTACATAACGGTTAATCGTCTTTATAAATGACGGGGAAATATCTTGAATGTTATGCAAAGAAAACAGATAGACAACACAATAAGTTCTGCTAGCACATTAAGTTGACGTACAGCCCTTTCTAAAAAAAGTTCAGGTACAAAATTAGAACAGGTCACAATCAAATGTACTGGCATATCAGTGCTTCAGACCCATAGCTCGGATTTAACTAGTACTATCTGACAAGATTCAGTTGTTACCTCAAATTAGAGCACATCCAGGCAGCCAGCCCTGCCTCTTCTCCCAAAGAAGCAGTGGCCTCCGCCGCGCGATGGAGTAGGCCATGTGCCATCCATCATTCCGAGCAACACGGGGAAAGTCTGACGTTGACTCCTGTAATGGACGTCGTCGACAGACCCTGGCAACAGCGGGGGCGGCAGGACTTCGATTGATGGATTGACCACTTCTTCGACATGCACGAACACTCGATACAGGTACATCTCTAATGTGGTCCGCGGAGGCCTTGGTGGCGACGAATAGTACAACCCCGGTTCCTGCACCAGTATCTCAACACCAATCACCTTCGGTATGGTGGACGGCTTCTTCATCCATGCCATAACCGTCAGAGCCCAGCTGTCTGGAGGAACAAACATACTTACGAGCTCACCTCCAAGGTCGTTGATAAGCTCGTTCATGGACTCGTTGTTCCAAGCACGTCGAGGCATGCCGTGGAAGGTAAGCTTTGTTAAAAACTCAAGCTCAGAGGGCACCGAGCCCCATCCTGGGTGCCACCAATCAAAGCTCACCAGCGCGCCATCGCAGAACAAACGCCGGGAAGATTCGAACACACGACTGCCATCGAAAGTTGTTCGGAACCTGACAAAGAAATCAGCCGCTGGCGGACAGACTTCGACGAGCAAGTCACTTATTTGGATGCCGTGCGCAATGCCAAGAGCTTTGACAAGGTCGTCTGGCGAGACGGGAGGCCGGTCGCTGTTGATGGTTACCATCAGCACTTTGCCGGCAAACTGGTCGTCAAGCGCTGCCATGCTACTGTTGAGCGACAGCACGCAGCAACCGAAGGCAGGACGGACCTCAGGATCTCCGTCTCGGAGATCCGCGTTAACCGGCGACATGATAGTGCGCTTGAGTACAGGGAGTAGAGGAGGGTGATTTGGGGGAACTGGAGTAGGAATCGAGATTCCAGAGGTGGGGGAGGGGCGGGAGACTGGGGATGAAAAGGTAGCATGAATTTCGAGCACGCACCAATATGCTCTCGGCGCACAAGCGCACGAAAACACCGGTGGCGCCCACATGTTGGCCTAAGAGTCCTTATTCTTTCTTTTTTGGAGAGCCCAGCCTTTTTTTTCAGGATCTTTTGAGAGCCCGGCCCGAGAGTCATAATTGACATGTTTGGTATTGCGTTACTACTCGGCCCATATTCAACGACACCTCACTGGCCCAAACAAGTGTACATCATCGAAAAGACAGTGAGCTCAAATTATATAACTTGAAAAAAGGAGATATACTCTGAACACTGGAGAATGGTGATGCCCTCATTTAGCCCACCAGTAGTTCGAGACAATAAACAGTTCGAAACAACGATATATACAACATTCAAACACTGACTAGTGACTACTACTGACATAAACAGCAAGACATGATAGTTCATAAGAAGTCTTGCTACACCACCAAAACGTACCCATTTGCAGCGCTCAGACTCTCGTGATCCAGATGAGAATGACATTCTAAACAGAAGCAACTATTACATAGAAAGAGTGACATAGACGAGGATGACCAAATGACAAGGAATATGCATAACAAAAGAAAGAACTACCCATCCAGAACCAGCAGCAAAGGCAACAAAGTCATTCGAAGATATGATCCAACACCATCATAATTTGCAGCCCCGCTTCAGCGACCAGTGATCCAGAGACACCAGTACTCCACCCTTTCGATGCAACAGCCCGATTACCTATCAACCTGAAGGCTTGAACCACATCACTGCCTGTCGTAATTGAAACATCCAAGGATCAAAGTTAATCCGGATGACTTTGTCATTCTCACCTTCTTTTGGCTGCAGGCTGTATCGTTGACAATCAGGGCAGTATGCTCCCGAACTCCTAGGGCTCGCCATGTAGACATAGTTTTCCATAGCAAACAGAGCCTCTCTGCCATCAAGGTCCTTGCCAACGGTGATCTCCTAGTTAATCGGATAATTGAGTCCGAGAAACAGAGAGTGTGAACCAAGGCTGTTTACCCACCTCCAACTAAAAAATCCTAAAGGCCCCAACAAGCTGGTATCCTGCTCATAGACGTAACAACCACTGTCTGGATACCCATGTATTACACGGTGCTTGTATACAGTGGGGTTTTTGCAATATAACTTTTCTGGCTCATGTGTCCGAATGATCATCAGTCTTTTGCCGTTGTCTGATCGAGCGAGGAACCAGTTGTGCTTCCCTGTTTTTGGCAAAGGTGGTGTAATTACAAAGGGCAGTAACTGTAGGGACACTGCATCATATCAAAAAGGACAGGCATTGTTAATGTAAGATCAGCATTGTTCAGAGTATGAGTAGGATAATGCAAGAAACAGCATTGATATGTCCCTATTGGAACTGGGAGGAAAATACAGGGAAATGTATACTGGGTTCGAAAATATAGAAGTGCCATGCATTGTTATACTGGGTTATACTCATGTTATCTCGCAATCTATTCTTCACAGGAAACTACCATGTCATGCATGTTATGTAATCATGTTCTGTCCTCACAAACAAATTCTTCAAGGTAACTAACAGACCATGCATTGTTATATACTTGTTTTTTGTGGGCAAATATTTTGTGAGGATATTATTCTAGCCATTAATTGCTGAAGGGCGAATATAGGTATGTACACATGGTAAGCATTGCAGGATTTCACTACTTCCAAATATAGAGTTCTCCATATGCACATTTACTTCCCTAATGTATGGTTAGATGAAACCAACAGTGTGGTGCATGTTTCTACATCATGAAAATGAGGAAACTAACATGGCCATTGATACACACTCATATTTAGTAGTAGTATATAGATTACTGTAAAATAAGGATAATATCCATATATTCCTAACCGTTTGATTATTCAGGGTACAAATTGGTTGTAATGACATGGTCACAATCGCATGAATTAACTCATTCCAAATATAGCTGATTTACGGCATCTCTAATATATTGCCTT
This sequence comes from Triticum dicoccoides, assembly GCF_002162155.2. Taxonomy (NCBI): domain Eukaryota; kingdom Viridiplantae; phylum Streptophyta; class Magnoliopsida; order Poales; family Poaceae; genus Triticum; species Triticum dicoccoides. The sequence continues at coordinate 407,054,530 of NC_041383.1, forward strand.
AGTTCTACTCAAATTCTGCTCAAACAGGGATATGCCAATCATCAAAAAAAGTTCAAATAGTGTCATGGCGTCATCATTAACATGAGACAGAAACAACTTACACGCGCCGTCCCAGCAATACGTGGTGCCATCTGCTTTGTCGATCGCGTAGATGATGCCATTGTGTTCAATAGCATCACAGAAGTGTGTATCAGCTTTGACGATGATCCACTGCGAGCCGAGTTGTCTCCAGCTAAAAAAGTCACCGGCGTAAAGATAGGGGAGTCCGCGGTCGAACAAGGCAATTAGCTTGAAGTCTGCGTAATTCGCATGTCGTGTGGGTACTTGGCAGATTACAATCTTCTGCAAAACAAGGTCCGTCCAACTGATGTAGTAATCTAGATGACTTGGACCGCGATGGTAATACTCTATATAATTCAACGGAGGAAGGATAATCTCATGGGAGGTCTGGAAGTTCACGAGCACCAACTTTTTACCGTCTTCTCTGAAGGCAGCCATCCTGTGGGAGTTCATGCCGACCCAGTACATACCTGCCAAGAAGTTTCGGGCGATGGTGATCAGATCGATGTCGAGGGAAATGATGTACGGCGGCACACTACATACCTGCAAAGAAGTTTCAGCTAATGGAGATCGGATTGAAGTCGAGGGGCATCATGCACGCCTCCGTATCATGGTGAGCCAATCTCGCAAGACCAGATAGCAGCAAGCAGGGTGTCTTGAAAAGCTTAGGCCTCGCTTCGACGATGGTCGTGTGCATGTCCCTCGAGCATGCAGCCAGCCGCAGGGCGGTCAACATATCCATACACAAACAACAGAGGTTGAGGATGTCACTGGGGATATTGTTCCAATCGCGGCTCATATGGATGCTGCGCGGTTCACGTTCGGCCATGGTGGAGTTTGGAAGGGGGCTTGATTTACGGGGGAGAAGGATGTCGGTGCTGGAGCGGCTAGCGAGGGAATAGTGGTACTGGGGGAGGCGAGTGAGGCGACGGTACATGGGAGCATAGTGAGATGGAGATGGAGACGGAGACAGACAAGGAGATGGAGATGGAGTGGTGCTATGGGAGCGGAGAGGGAGACGAGGCGAGGCGCCAATGTGTTGTACAGCGGCGGTGACACACTGCACAGTGCATAGGGTGAGGCTGACTTTGGTAACCCGAACACGCCGCCTCGCCAGGACTAGTGTCAGGCGCAGGGTGTTGTCACTTCACTGTGAGGACCGGATGAATAGTATTTTGACCATCAAGTGTACCACAGTTGTACTACTACTACTAGTAGTAGTAGGAACATGAGTACTCCAGTATTGTATATCAGAAATAGGTCTCCCGTGCTAGCATGCCTGTTCACTTCATCATTCAGGTATCATCCATATTGCGAGCAGAACCAAATTCTCGTGCATGCCCAATCAACGCCCTGCTGCGATGCATGCAGTGGTCGTTCTGGTGCATCAAGGATGGCATGCAGATCGTTCCACACTTGAGAAGAGGAAAAATGGAAAGGTAGAACGCGGCAGGAGAGGAAGAGAACGCTGGCTAACGAGGCTGGGAGGGGATCGAGCAGGAAGTTAATGCTCCACGCCTAAAGGTTTTGGGAAAACCTGATTTTCATATGGTGACTTATACTCACCTAAATGGAGGGAGTATTCCTTAACCAGAGAATGTTGTGTCTCCCACTCACGGGCTCAAACAAAAAAAGCTATGACACACTTTTTATCTATTTGCATAGGTCCCACCTATCAGGAAGGATGGGCACGTACACGAACAGGTACGACTCCTCAGTCTACCCGCATAGCCTTTTCGTTTAGTCTACCTAGCTGTCCAATCAACTGCCTGCACGTCACTTCTCCCATTTACTTCTCCATCAGGAACCGATTCGCCTCGGCTTCTTCACCTCCCCTTCGTCTTCATTTGCATCCAAACCCCACTGCGTTCACATTGTTTTAACCTCTTTAAATAATCATCTACTACTTCAGTTAGACTAGCCATATAATCCTAATTCTCCAAACCATAGCCCTCCATTCCAGCGGTTCCAAATGGCGAAAGAGATCGAGATGCAGGTTTTTAGCGTCCAACATGTCCTCGTCGAAGGCTCGATGCGCATAGTTGCCACCGTCACCGTCCACCCAAGGGTTGTTCGGCAGTGGATCAACAATGTATCCAAATCCCTCAAAAAGGTAGAGACTAGGGTCATCGGTCTCGATGCAGAGTACACGGAGCGTGCCCCTGGGAAGATCCAGCGTGCCGCCGTCCTTCAGTTGTGCCTCGAAGATGATGCTTTGGTGTACCACATCATACACTCGCCCTCCATACTAGGTGAGCTTCACGATTTCTTGTCTCGGGAGGACGTATACTTCTGTGGGGCAGCCATCGAGGGGGACAAACAGAAGCTGGAGCCGTACAACCTTGATTTGAAAAGCATCGTTGACCTACAAACCAGAATCAAAATTCCTGTAGAAGATTGTGCTAAACAGACACCATCCCTATTCGACATAGCAAATTTTGTGCTTGGTACAAATCTTCAGAAGGGTGACGAAACGGTGGCATTAAGGTCATCTGGATGGGAGAATTATCCCTTGATGTACGGGCGGATAAAATATGTTGCCCTCGATGCTCGTGTGAGTTTCGAGATAGCTGCAAGGTCCAAAGAGCTTGTTGCGAAGCCGTCTCCCACAGAGAATGAGAACAAGAAGAAGAAGAAGAAGAAGAAGAAGAAGAAGAAGAAGAAGAAGAAGAAGAAGAAGAAGAAGAAGAAGAAGAAGAAGAAGAAGAAGAAGAAGAAGAAGAAGAAGAAGAAGAAGAAGAAGAAGAAGAAGAAGAAGAAGAAGAAGAAGAAGAAGAAGAAGAAGAAGAAGAAGAAGAAGAAGAAGAAGAAGAAGAAGAAGAAGAAGAAGAAGAAGAAGAAGAAGAAGAAGAAGAAGAAGAAGAAGAAGAAGAAGAAGAAGAAGAAAATGATGCACCAGCAGGAGGGCATTATGGATGGTTGAACTATTTCCTCTCTTGTATAAAAAATTATTCCCTCTCGGTGTATATTGATATGGATGGACTATTTCGATGGTGTGCATGTCTTTGGAACAGAGTAGTAGCATGGGTTCGCTTAACTATAAGGAACTATTTATCCGCATATATAGCTTTCTCTGCTACTCCTTCCAGTGATCGGTATACAGTGCTGTCTCCGTAGACATGACAACTTGTCCATGGAAGTTCAACTACGATGACCATCACGTTTCATCTCGCGATTCCCATGACACCTCTCCAACCCAAGGCACCATGCCCCCCGACGTGCGCCTCACCCCTCTCGGCCGCACCGCCCCTCTACCTTTGTGTGCATGACATGTGGGCCACCTAAAATGCGGCGAGCATCAAGTTTCTACCACAGCCACCCGCGATTCCCATGATGCCGCTCGAACCCATGAAACCACACGTCCCCCGACCTGCGGCTCACCCCTCTTGGCCCCACTGCCCCTCTGCCTTCGGGAGCATTACATGTGGACCAGTCACCTATCGGGTCCACATGTTATTGACTCAAAGGTAGGTGTAGTAAGGCGCTGAAGCTCAGTCCCGACGACCCTAAGAGGGAAATGTAACTCTTGCACCAGGGCTTGTGGTGCTCCCGCAGCACGAACTCATGCCAAACTCGAGATTTGTTTCTTTACTATACATGCATGCAACGATTTAATGGACATTGTAATCTCAACATGTGATGGGGAGCTCTAAATTTGAATTTGAAACTTATAAAATGAAAAGATTCAAAACAAATAAACTGGGAGACAGGGAGTATGTCGTAGGATGTGTCCCATACAAAATAAGACCTCTGGTTTGTCACCGCGAAGATGCGGTTAGAAAGGAGCACAGCGTCTTCCTACTCGTACGGCAACAAATCGGCCGCAGACAGCATGGTCCACCTTTGACCGCCATGTGCAAGGTTCGTGCTATCTTTTATTCAATCTCACAGTGGTTCCATCATACCAATTCATGCGGTGGCTTGTTGCATGGCTGATCCCAATGTTGGACAAAGGTTCTACGGGAACGGTGTCACCGTTGTAAATGTTGTGCAAATTGATGTTGGTACCCTCCCGTACATATGCAAGCCAATCTCCACTCGCACCGAGCCTAGCCTGTGAAACAGTGGGCAGGGGGAGAATTAGGAAATGGACACGGAAGTAGTCTTTAGAATGCATTTACTACGTGATCAAACTCATCTTACCTACTCATCGGAGGAAATCCGAGTGCCCCTCAACGTCGGCATCTCAAGGGGCGTCAACTTGCAACTACGGCCACGCCGCGCTGGAGAGACCCCCAAGGAAACATCCTCGTGCGTTCCATGGAACATCAAGATGCATTTGTATGAGTAGTTTATCTTGTGAGAGAAAAGGATGAACGAGGGAAGGCCTCTAGAGATAGAGATGGACACTACTACTACCAATGTGCTGGCCCGTGTGTTGCAATGGATCCAAACTAGTAGAATAATACTTGTTCACGTGCTTGAAATATAAACACTCTAGTTTTGATATACATGTGTCAGCAGACACGACAGCTTGTCCATGGAAGTTGAACCACGGCGACCATCACGTTTCTTGTTTCTACCACTGCCACACCCACACGCGATTCCCACGACGCCGCTCCAACCCACGGCACGACGTCCCACAACATGGACATGGATCCTCTGACGTGGCTATCACTGCCTTGCCCTGCCTTTCCTTTGCTGACAGGTGGGACCCACGCTTATGGGTCCCACATGTCAGTGACAGAATGGTAGGATTGTTCGTGCCCCTCATCCCTCTCGGCCCCACCGCTCCTCTGCCTTTGTGTGCATGACATGTGGGCCAGCTGAACTGTGGCGACCATCAACTTTCTACCACAGACACACCGGATTGGACGCGGTTTGCCTGCTCCGCTGCTGTGCTCCGATCCGTACTCCAGCACCATTGAATTTTCATCCAGCGGCTGTGACACTTTTCGTCCCGGGCATCAATCCTCAGCTGGAGTACTTATGTACTACAGGTAGTACCGCTGGTGTGGCCATCTACGCCTCATAACGCCCCGACGCCCAGCTGTCGTACCCTCGCCACGGCCACGCCACCACCGGCCGGTTAATCTCGAACGAGTGAGTTGCGAACCACGCCACCACCATGAGAATGACATGTGGGCCAGCCGCATTTAAGTCCCACATGTCATTGACTCGTAGGCCGGGCACTAAGCCACTGAAGTTCGGTCCCATCGGCCCCGAGAGGAAAATGTAACTCCTGCGGCAGGCCTTATGGTGCTCCCGCAAAATGAGCTCGTGCCAAAACTGGAATTTGTTTCTTACTACTACTAGTACTAATAGTAAGGTACACGTGCATTGCACGCATGAGATTCTGGTGGTTTGTGCATTATGCTTCTACATGTGGAGTTTTCTGGATTCTAACATGTGGCAAAATTTGATGGAATGTAAGGTTAGGCAAGTTTGATTAACTTAGGTGAGTGTTTGGTTCAAGCCACACCTTAGGCAAGCCACACTGGCCCCACATGACATACACACAAAAAATGTGCCAAGATTCCCTTAGGCTTGCCAACTTGTGGCTCTCATTTTGAAGAACTTATTAATAACTTTGCCTAAGCTTAGTTGTGGCAAAGTTAGTCATGAATTAAGTTCAACCATGGAGTCTTCTAGATTATACATGTGGCAGAATCTGGTGGATGATATCCAATGGCCAGTAGTGCTCGGATTTGCCATCTCTGTACCGTCGGATTGGCTTCATCCAACGACCAACTTTCAAAGTTTTTCACACACTATATAGGGGGTATAGATATAGATGTGTCGGTCCGTTGCAATGGATCCAAAGTATATCTATTTAGTGGAGTGGACTCTAAACACATTATCTATTTATTTTTCTCTAACCTTCCGTAGCCATGCAACCAAGTCACATAAGCTTCATGGGTGCCCCCCACATCATATTATTCATACTATGTTGATTGAAAAAAAGATAAATCACCCAAAACAAGATCTTCCCGTTTTTTGTTCCTACGATGTTGTGTCGTGCACGTATCTACTAGTTGTATAGTGGTAGTACTAGTAATATAATAGTATTAGGAGTAAAAACTTGGTAAGTACTAGTAGGAGTAGTACTAGTACGGAATGCTCCTACTCTATCAACGAGCCCCGTCTGACACAAAATTTCTTGGCTTCCGTGCTACAGCTAGATCTTCCCCTTGTTTCTGTTTTCCAACCCGGCGGCGGGCGGGGTGTCGGTTTGCTCAACAAGCGGTCCCACATGAAAGTAAAAATGCTAGGCACAGGGGCGGAGCTACATGAGGGCCAACACATGCCCTGGCCCGCCCAACCTAGCAGGATTTTTGTAGTTGTACATCTAGTTTTGAGGCATGGAACGTCAACACAAGGGTAATTTCTATAGCCTGGCTAGACTGGCACGCCCAACGTTTTGCTTCAAGCTCTGCTAGGCAACACGCCTTCCCTAAGCTATGTGTCGTGCCGGACGGGCCATGTTGTACTCCCGATTCCCGGGCGTGTGGGGGTGCGACGCGAACATGGAAGGCCTTTTCCTTTTACTAGCAATGTGCCCGTGCGTTGCAACGGATCCAAAGTAGTAGAATAGTAATATTTGTTCACAAACTTGAAAGAAATCACTATTGTTTTGATATACTCCTAATATATTACTCCCTTCGTACCTAAATATTTGTCTTTTTTGAGATTTCAAATGGACTATCACATACGGATCATATAGACATATTCTAGTGTTTCTAGCAAGATGCCTGCGCATTGCACGAAGTTGATGGAAAAGGTAAGCATAACTTATAAATTGACGGATGGAGTACTAGTTACAGTGATGCATATAATTAAGCAAAGGGATCTCACATGTCGGTATTGACTGGAACGATAATGCAACAACACAATAAGAATTAAGGCCACGATGATGCAATCGCAGTGGTGGTTACAGAAGGCAAGAAGAAAGATGGATCCACGAACGTACGACCTCCTCCTCCTCAACTTAGTGCATTGGGCCACCGACCGGCGGCTAAGGAGCGGCGGCTTTTGTGGCGAGGTCGAGGTGCTTCTCAACAAAGGCATCCAAGGCTTCCAGCCGGTTGAGGAAGGCCAACGTCGTAGCGTCCTCACTGGCCTTGTAGATACATATGTACACGATTTGCTCGTACGCGTGGATGTGTAGGTCGACGAATTCTTGCAGGGCGAGGCGCCTCGCGGCGAGCGCGACCTCTAGGTGGACATTCTTCGTGGCGTCGGTGGCGCCAGTGCTTGAAAGTCCATGGAGGCCGATTAGGGTGTCAGGCAATGAGAAGCCCGGGCGCGCGGGCTGGAGGAGTACGGCGATGTCCTCCACGAGCTTCTTGAGGACGGTGAACTTGTTGCTGGTGGCAACGATCATCTAGTCCAACTGAGAGTCGTAGTTAGCGTCGACGGCGGCCATCCACCAGCCGGTCTGCAACACCGTCTGGAGACGATCCTCGGTGCCATGCCACAGGCCAGCGTCGTGGACCATCTGGCGCAGCCACTGGCCGCTCACGCGCATCGCCGCCATGGGTCTGGAGTGAGCTCTTTTGCGCTTAGTGTAGGTGCTTAGGCAAGTGCTTAGGTGCGTATGATGTGGTAGATGCATTAGAATGGAGGAAGGGTGCCTTTATATGAGGGCAAACTGCGTTGCATTCACATCGTGCAGCCGCTTTTCCCGGACCTCCTCCCATTACTTCCCTCATGCATTAATTGAAGGAGGATGCATTGGCCATTCAACATATCGGAAACCGCTACTCCCTCCCTCATCTGCATTAAAGGCGTATCGGGAACTGCGCCGCCCGCTGTCAAATCGAATACTCCCTCCGTCTAGGTGAGTATTAAGTCATCTTACGAAAACCAAATACTAGTAGAGGAATCAACCAAGAAGAGATGTGGGGCTTGTATGCTTTTAATGACTTGAGACTATCAAAAATGACATGCAGTGGTCAGTTCGTTGCACAAGAACAAATACAACCCACGTCACCATACACGCATCTTATAGCATCACATCCAATGGCTATAAAAGATGAATGAGACTAGATGAGTTCTAGCAAAACTGTATTAATTATACTTATTACTCCTGCGCCATGTATCATATAAGTATCATGTAGTACTTTATTTATTGCCATGTATGACACATAGTTCACGAGCGCTCTCTATATGTACCACCTTTTTTTAATTTCAAGTTTTGCTTCATGGCGCAATCCAACGATACTACTACTGTACAAAAGTGGAGTATATACATTTTTTAAAAGGCTAGAGGGCGGGGCAGTCTAGCTCGGTCGGTTTCACGAGAGGCGAGGGCCTTTGTGATTTGATAGCTCATTAATGCTGTCAAATCGAATAGTACTGCACCGCCCGCTGCATGCCCGACGCCTCCATTAAACCCCTCCGTTAAACCCGCATGCAAACTGAGAATCCTACTCCGGCCACACGTCCGTTCATGAGCGGGCCGGAATTAAACACAACACCGGCCGAGCTCCTCCCGTCCTCCCTCAGTTTAAACGAGGCCAGACGCCGGCCAAGCTCCTACCGTCCGCCCTCTATTTACATGAGGCCAGACAGACAACGGGCAAGAATTGCACCCCCTCCGCCGCTCCCCCATCTCCTCCTTCACCATTTTCTCGACCCTTCCAATGGCTTCCGATGAGCCGTTCTCCGGCATATTACCCGGCTGGGTGGCCCGCCGAGCCCTCCGGATACGGGCGAGGCCGCTCGGTGCTTCACCAACCTCGCTTGGCCCGACGGAGCTAGTTGCCGCCCCAAGCAGGCGCGTGGTTCAGCAACTCGTCGCTCCAGCTCAGCTCGATGAGGAGTGGTGAGTTGCTCCACGCCGGCACGGCGGCGAGCACACCGGTACGGGCGCCATCGCTGCCGCATCGTACCGCGCCACCAGTGTCTGCGGTGGCCGCGCCTCCCGTGTCTGTGGGCGTGCCTCCCGTGCCTGCGGCAGCGCCATGCAGGCAGAGACAGAAGCCGGGTGCATGGAGAGCGACGAGTCGGTGGCCAGCTTCTCCGTGTCCACCGCCATCATCGAGGATAAGTAGAACACGGGAGGCCGCCGCCACTTGGGACCCATGAAGGCCACTACCGAGGCGACAACCGCAGATTCAGGTGGTTTCTTTGCTGCTTCGTCTCTTCCAAGGACCTTCGTCGACCCCGCAAGTGTCTGACGGACATGAGGAAGACAAAGGGATCTGCGGGCGGCCATTTAGAACTAAAATAAGTCTAGATATATCCATTTCTAGGACAAGTATTTCCGGACGGAGGGAGTATTAAATATACAAGAGAGCCGGATTGGCACCTCTTAGTTCATGTAAATGTAATGAAATCCATCATGTTTATATGAAGATCCGGCTTTTTTATACGAAATCCTTCATGCTTATATGAAATCAGTCCGTGTTTGCACGAATTTCATCTGGTTGGTTAGAGTTGTAAAAATGTATGCCGCTGGCGTTTGATGTCGTCCTCCGCGGAAGGAAGCGGGAGGAAATTTGCCAGCTGCCGTTGGAGATGCTCTTTATGCTGGAAATAATAGAGTGACATCCAATCCATTTGAGTTAATTGCCTGTATGATTGTCCTCTATAAAAAGTTAATTGCATGTATAGTGTACACGTGACTTGCAGGGTGGCTACAGCTTCGTACAGAAAGTTAAAAAGAAACAAGTCCATTCTTAATATTCGAAGTACTCTGTGGGTTCCACTGTCAGTACAATAGCGAAAGAAGTATATATTAAATAAGTAGAGTAATATATAATATAGAAATCTAAAGTTAAAAGACAGAATTCGAACTCATGTCATCGCGTTGCGAGCATCCAGCGCTAACCAGCCCAGCACATTTTTGTTGTAGGCCATGCTGGATATATCTCCATGTCTACTCTTATATATACTCCATTCGTTCCTAAATATTTGTCTTTTTTAGATTTCAAATGGACTACCACATATGGATGTGTATATAGACATATTTTAGAGTGTAGATTCACTCATTTTGCTACGTATGTCTTTTCAGGAAGGGGTCAGATTTCTCCTTGATTTATTTATGAGGTATCCAGATGGCACTGCACCGCCAAGAAAAGAGGGTAACATCAAAATTATGGACTACTTTTTTGAGTATGTTGGTAAGGTCCGGTCATAGTCACTTGTTGAAATCTCTAAAAAGACAAATACTCCCTCCGTCCGGAAATACTTGTCATCAAAATGGATAAAATGAAATGTATCTAGGCGTATTTTAGTTTTAGATACATCTATTTTTATCCATTTTGATGACAAGTATTTTTGGACGGAGGGAGTAGAAAACAGAGTTGGTGATGATGGTGTGCGTGCCATCCTGCAATATAGGCCATCGGATTTATATCTAACGGATAGGAAAGAAACTATGGCAATTTTGCAAAAATATACCCACACGTGTCTCCACGTTCGCAAATAAGGCCTTCCCTTGTTCAGCCTTTTATCTCACAAGATAAACTACTCATACAAATGCATCTTGATGTTCCGTGCAACGCACGGGCAACTAGCTAATTTCTTTTAAAATAGTTGATGCGATAATTGGGTTGAAGTGATATATTTTATGTCTGCCCCGAATGATTTCAGATTCATTAGTAGTAACAAAGAAAAGGTTGCCTTGTTAATTAACAGAAAACAGGGTGAAAACTATCACATGAGGCCGGTAAAAACAAGGCACACTGGGTTCAGCGTCATCGTCACTACAGCTGTGCGCCCGCGAGAAGTCTACATATCGAGGGGGCTACCAAGCGAGGCACCGAGACACGGTGTTTGAGAGAGAAACCAATTGACAGATTATGATCATATCGAGTTGTCACCCTTCTGCTGTCATTGTTGGGGGGGGGGGAAGAGAAAGACGTATCGAGAGTGTGCGCGGTAGGCACAGAGGCACAACTAGCGAGTGTGTGTGTGTGTGTTTGAAAGAGTAGTCGATAGATTATTATCAAGATTGATGTGCCACCCTACTCCTTCGGTGCCGGGTAGTGTCTGTGTGTGTGTATGTTTGAGAGAGAATCCAGTCGATAGATTAGTATCAAGATCGAGGTGTCACCCTACTCCTTCGGTGTCGGGTAGTGTGTGTGTGTGTGTATGTTTGAGAGAGAAGCCAGTCGATAGATTAGTATCAAGATCGAGGTGTCACCCTGCTCCTTCGGAGTTGGGAAGTGTGGGGGGGGGGCAGTGACACTCACATATCTCTACTCTTATAAAAAACAGAGTTGGTGATGATGGTGTTCCTGCCATCCTGCAATATAGGCCATCCGATTTATATACGACGGACAGGAAGGAAAATATGGCAATTTTGTAAAAAGATACCCACACCCCTCTCCGCATTTGCAAATAAGGCATTCCCTCGTTCATCCTTTTCTCCCACAAGATAAACTTCTCATACAAATGCATCTTGATGTCCCGTGCAACGCACATGGGCATCTTGCTAGTAGGGAGAAGGAGTTTGTGTGACACATATCTAGCTATATTAAGGGATAGGTAGATAGCATATGTGTGAGAGACATTATTATACATTGAGACATTAGTGGCTGTGGGTGGGCAGAATTAAAGGGGTGGGATTGTTAGACATAGAGAGCGTGTGTGTTTCTGTGTGAGAGACTTGTAGGACGGGGTAGAAAGACGAATTTAACCCTGATGGAGGGAGAGAAATACACGAAGTGTGCGTGCGTGATTCTGATGCCCACAGGGAAATGAGATATGTATGCGTGTGAGAGAGATTGCACGATTCATTCATGTATCACTATCTAGCGATCGTGGACGTGCATCTCTTGAACATAAGTCAATATCTACTTCGTATCGTGGCCAAAGGTACAATATAGATTCAATGCTATAAAGATTGGACACTCACATATGACATTTTTTCTATTTAAATAAACCTTTTCAGTTGTGCATGCCAAAGTTACAGTGATGTTTCTTCAAACAACCAATGTAGCTATCATGCACATGCACCATTGTTACTCTTGCATTCAAATTCATTAGTCTTGGATGATTTAAGTTTCTATTTTGAAGTAAAATATATGTAATATTCATATATGAATTCAACGGGTACGCAATTTATGAAATGGAGGCTATGTAATCATATGAGGTAACACTTTTAAGTAGCTAACTACAATATCCATTTCTTTTTGTGCACCTCTACACTAACACGTCAATGCATTATGTTTAAAGTAAATAACCAATGGCACTAAATTATCTATTTACACAAGAAATACATAGGCTGAGCGTTTGATCCCTTTTTTTGTGAATGCGCCACTACACCCGTACGATTGGCCGCGCCCGTGTGAACGTCCAAGTTATTGGCGCATCATCCCGAGTTATTGTCTTTTTTTCTGGGGTGGACTTCACACCAGCTATTAACTACTGACGCGTGCCCCGTGTACACAGTCTAGCATGACCTTCCCGCTAGCACGGTCCAAAATTAGTTGAAACTGGATACGAACGATCCCGCGGGCGGCAAAATCTCCCGCCTCCTTCTAAAATTTCTGCCACCTTAGTCTTTAGCATGCGAAATCCCACTTTTGTCCTTGGTGCACGGAGACCAACAGTTACAATACCGCCCTCATCTACATGATAGGTCGGGGCTTGTCACACCCTGATTTTCATGACACAACACTTAAGATGATAAATCATGATAAAATGTGGTTTGACAAAAACTTTTTCATTATTTGACTTTTTATTTTGAGTTGGTTTTCTCTCTGTGTTTTTCAAGTGCTCTTTAAAGTCAACACAACTCCACCTTCTATACTTCATCTCCTTGCCCCAAACTTTTGCCCAATGATCATGCCATGTGTATAGAGGAACATAGTATTTTCTTACAAAAATAATTTGGCCAAATAGTATTTTCAAAAATTAGTTTTTCAAAAACCCCTGAGTTGAGGTTTGCACTGCAAGTACTCAATTAAGGGCAGTAAAAATCTTTCCAAAAATATATTTGACTCCTATTAGATATATGATACCCAAAAACCACAAAAATATAATTTTAAAGGTTATTTTCCTATTTTATTTAAAAGCTTTTTCTTGAGGCCGGAAATGGTCTTTAATAGGGAAAAATTATTTTATTGTTTTAAAAATATTTGACAAAAATCAGGGAAACTCAGTGGACATATATTGTCCATATATAAGAGTTTCAACACATGGTCATGTTCAAAATATTGGTCAAATCCCTCAAAAACCCATTCTGGATATTTCAAGCTTTTGAAATATTTACAAAGGAAATATTCTCCAAAAATTCCAAGAAATTTCTAGCATGTCACATATGACATATTAGATGATCTTGCCAAGTCTCATGACTTGGAGAACATTATAACATCATCAAATCCCCTCAAAACCATTTCTGTCCATTTTGAAGTTTGAGCAACTTTACATGGCCAAACATTTCCAAACGTTCTCAAACCTTGTGAACATGCTCAAATGTTCTAATTATGCATCTAGACCAAGTGGCACAAGTTGGAGAACAAGTTAACTTGATCAAAGTGCCCCAAAACCATTCCTGTCCAGAACCAAGTTTGAGCAACCTTACATTGCCAAGTTTCTCCTTTTGATCTATACTTTTGTGGACATGTTAAGGACCTCTAATAATGACACTACACCAAGTGGTGCATCAAGGAGAATAGATTTGCATGACTAAATCTTGGAAAATCCATTTCTGTTCATTTCTAGGGTTCACAAAAGTTGCATTGGCAACTTTGCCCAAATAAGCTCCAAATTGGTGGAAGGCCCAAACTATATGTGTCATTTCACCCTATGGAGTCTCATGGCAGATGGAAATCATATACTTGCCCAAACCATCATCAAACACCTTCTGCCACTTTACCAAGATCCCATTTTTGGCCTCTTCCACTAATCTCCATGGACTCTACTTTTTACCACAACCTCTCCTAGTCCCCCTCTAGCATATGGACGCTTTTATGCCCAAGGAAGCAATGATGGAGGGGGAAGAACTCCACTTTTCTACTCTGGGCAGCAGCATTCCCACTCTCTCTCAACTCCCTCTCCCCTCCAGTGGATCCCCAGGGCATCCAATGCCATTTCCGCATTGTTTACTCCCCCTTGCAGCTGCCAGACACAAGTGGGCGCGTGAGGACACGAGAAAAAGTCGCGAGTGCCGGCCATTTGCGCGCTCTGGAGCACGTCAGCATGCTCCCGACCATTGACGATGCATCCCCCTACCACCTCGAGCCTCTCCCTTGCGCCAGTCGAGGTGCCTCGACATCCGCAACACACCACCGTGATGTCCCCCTCCTTTCCCTCTCTCTCACACCCCCTGAGGCGCGCGCCAGACGCCGCCCAGCTCGGCCAATGCATGCGCCCACGCCAGGGACCCCCTCGAGCTCGCCCCGCTCCTCCTCTCTCTTCCTGGCGCCCTAGACCAACCCCACGAGCACCCCAGACACGCCCACACGCGCCCCCGTGGCCTCCAGCAACGGCTAGAAGCTCGCCGGCACTCGAGCCACGGTGCACCTCGCCCCCTTCTATTTAAGGCCACCCCTGAGCCTCCTCTCTACTCCTTTGCCTCTCTCTCCCTTCCGTGCACCCCCTGGACCAACCCACTTCCCTCCTCGTGCCCTCCTTGCATCTCCATGGCCGGAGCAATGCCGCCGGCCTCCGCCTAAATTTGCGCCACTGAGAGCCCCTCCTGCGGCCTTTTTGTTCCAATGGAGTACCAGCACCACCGTGAACTCTCACCGCACATCAGTCCTTCCTCCCCATGCCTGCCTCGCCATGCCCAAAACTCACCGCCGGTCTCATCCGCCAGCCAGCAGCCTGCTCCACCCGGTGTCCTGGGCGACCGTGCCACCCACGGATGGACGCGGCCGGGTCCCCTGAGCACGCTGGTGGGCAGAACATCACCGGAGACGCCCTGTAGCGTCGGCTACCGGTGTCGAGTGCCTCCTCTGCTTCCTGTCGCACCAGCGCGGGAGGTGGAAGATGACCTGCTGCTGGGGCCCGCACGTTAGCGACCAAGCAGGCGGGTACGTCCGTTTAAGTGGAGGCGTACTCCGCGCAGGCGCCTTCGACGACGCCCTATTGTCCGCGTGGCTGAGCTGCTGGGCCGGCCCAGTGGCGCCCTGCCGTTAAGCCTCGCCCAATGCACGTTGTCGCCGCCCAGATCCAGCCCATTTGGGTAAAAACCTTTTCCTTTTTCTTTTCTGTACAGTTTGTAAAATCCATAAACAATCCAAATTAACTCCAAATTGGGTGGTTCAAATTTCTAGTAGTTCCTAAAATCATTCCCTATCACATGGTGCTATTTGCACATTTTTCCAGAATCATTTCCTCCACAAATATTTATCAAATCTTGTTTTTCCATTTCTGTGATGAACTTTAGAAAATCACAGAGAGCCCATTTTTGATCCAAATTCCATGGTTCAAAATCCTAGATGTCTATAAGTTCAAAACTTAGTTTTTGAACATTTTTACTAATACTTTCTGTACCACCTCAAATAATGGTCTATTTCTTCATGTATAGCCAACTTTGCAAATTCATAGATAAATCATTTGAACTCCAAATCCAGTGAAACCAATTCCTAGATGCTTCTAAAATCATCATTTGTTAAATGGGTGCCTTTGCTCATTATTGAAAATAATGTTTCTGTACACTTCTTGCAAACCCATTAATCCCTTGATTCCATCATATTGAAAT
This sequence comes from Triticum dicoccoides, assembly GCF_002162155.2. Lineage (NCBI taxonomy): Eukaryota > Viridiplantae > Streptophyta > Magnoliopsida > Poales > Poaceae > Triticum > Triticum dicoccoides. The sequence continues at coordinate 407,070,191 of NC_041383.1, forward strand.
GTTCAGAGATGTCCATTGATCAAATCCTAATGAGACCACTTTGGTCATCCCTCATATGACCAGAGGTATCTTAGAAAACTCCAACTCATATTTTTAGAGCACTTTTATGTCCTGCCTTGTTGTGTTGCTTATTATGGTTGCTTTCAACGATAGTTGACGAAGTAGACGAAATGCTCGGAGTTGGACCAGAGATATTTGAAGACCATGAAGACTTTGTTAAAACAGGCAAGCAGCCCTTTGACCATGTCTATGAAACCCTTTTTATGCATGTCATATAGCACCATATTGTTGTTGCAACGGAATCATGATGAGGTAGTAACCACTTTGATGGTTTGTCACCGTACATCCTCGTTGACACTTGCATTGTGCATGACTCTACCTTCTTATGAGGGTTATGCCGGTGGGAGTAGATAGGATGCTAAAGTAGATGCTACGCAAAAAGGGACGGGTATATGCATGATGAAGGAGGCAAAGTATTTTCAAAAGACTTTTTCGAAAACCCCGTCGGGTGCCACTTATGCCCGAGGGAGATGATGAGATGGGTAACCACTTGATGACGAAGTGGTGCACCGAGGCAAGTGTGTGTTGATTTCGAAAACGGATTAGATTTAATATTTGTCGACTGTCCCAACCTTACATGCGCAACCATTCTACCCTTATACGGGAAAGGGCATTATTGATTACCTAGACCGATACTAGCTTGGAGCCCGCATTACTAGTGACGGGAGAGTTGTTGGTGCGCTCTCTCGGGACGGGGTCGTGCCAGGTAGGGCGGCCATGACTGTTTTCATATGGCACCGGACACACCGTTGGTACCCCGTGCTTGTGGTATGTGATGAATATGGGAGCGAGGCTCCACAACTTTATGATGTGAAATGTTAGGCACGGGGGTTACTACCAATCGAGTGGACTCCATGTTAGTGTCGTCTAGGGAAAGGTAGTGATCGGGTGCTTACCCCGGGTACTTGAGGTATCGCGGGTCGTGGATGACACGGAAGTTCCCCGGATCTTGTGGGTAAAGTGTGCAACCTCTGCAGAGTGTAAAACTATTTGAATAGCCGTGTCCACGGTCAAGGACAGTTGGGCGGTGGTGCTTAAACTATGTCCAGAGTTTTACAACCGTGTGGGTGAGTTGATAAAATTACTTGGGTCAAGTCAAAGGACTTGACATGATTGAGTTGGGTTGGTGCCCACTCTATTTATATTGATATCTGTAACCTGTCCTCATGGTTACTTGAATTCTCCTGATGCATGTCTTACAAGTTGTTGAACATGTCATTGCACTCAAAACTAGCTCTCTGCAAAAATTTACCTATATCATGCATTGTTGTATCTTGAACCAAAACATGGGTTGCTTGCAAGTACATTCAAAGTACTCATTGGCTTGCCACTGGTTATTTTATTGGCCAGGCATGAAAGAACAAGATGTAATGAAGAGTACCTTGGTGATGAACAAGCGAGCTAGGACGCTTCCCAGTCAGAATGCCTATAGGGTTAAGGCAGATGGCATGGGTCCAAGTTGTTATTGAAGATTTCTGCTGCGATGATACACTCAAGACTTGACCATAATAGTCCTACTTGTGTAAAACGGTATGTATGGATGTAATACTCTTGTTATTCAGCTTCTATGTGTTCAGTGAGCATTGATCTCTGGGATCACTGTACACGTGCATTCGGTGATCTCGACTTATGAGTCGGGGTCCCCACAGAGCTGGTATCAGAGCCATCCTGACTGTAGGAAGCCTTAGTTAGCATGGTTGTTAGTTAGGGTAAAACTATTTCCAAAACTACTACTAGTTTTCAAAACTATCTATACTTCTCTTCCCTTCTCAGTTTTTTGGAAACTAAGGTATACTTTCCTTATTAATCTCTTCTCCTTCAAAACCTTTGGTCGCTAGAACCCTTATGCCCCTGACCATTGGATTCCTTGTAATCCTCGTGGATAATCTAGAAGGAAGATGCCTTGCCAGATGTTCACCCACATCTCCTGAACACAAGATTGGCGACATCACAACAAGATGATACCAACAGAAGATACATCCTCAAGGAATGAGGACCTGAAGACCCAGGAGATGGTGACACCCTTGACACTGCCCCAAGATGATGCAACCTTAGCCTATGATGATCAGGGCATAGGATATGCAAGACCATGATATACATCACTAATAGAGTAACCTTGTCACTACCGTTGTTGTATTGGCAACCACCGGTGGATGAGAACCTAGCCATTTGGTCCGCCTCACTATAGTGAGCAGGAAAACGGTTCTCTTCATCCCCCGCTCTTGGTATTGTTGTTCTCATCAACGTAACTGATAGGTTGGACCTCTATTATGCCTTGTTAATGTCGTTGCATAAATGATTGCTTACCCGAAACCCTTGACGCCTTAAAAGGCAAAAGGGATCATCATGATTAAGAAGACAACAGAAGACCGAGTCAATGCCAGCTACGAGAAGCCACCTTCACCCCATCACTTCAATAGGCGAGAAGTTGTTGAAGAATCTTTGGGCTCAACCCGGATTGTTTCATCGAACAACTACAAGAGATGTAGCAACACCTGAGAAAAACTCAGAAGACTGCATGAGGCACAAGGCACGACTACTGAGTCGGAGAACCCCTAGGGTAGGATGAGTCGTGTACCCCCTATGCGCAATCCAGTCCGTATGATAGTTTGAATAGAACCATGATTGTGTGTTGCTTGTTTTTATTTGTTTGTGTTTTGATATAGGTCGCACTTTTGCCCTAGGCGACAAGTATGCGACTATATCACCTTCCTCATCTTGTTTCTTTTGTTTGGCCCTCTTTGCACCTGTTTGTTGGCACTAGCACTATAGAACCCCCTTCAGGCATTCCCCTCCTCTATGCTACCTCTCCCTCTCATCTCTCTCCTCAACTGGAGGCTAACAAGACAAGATACACCAAGGATTCTACTTTGGCAGCCAACCAGCACTAAAGACTTTTCCTACAACCTCCTCGACCAAGTACAACCCCGTATGTTTACACCTCAAGACTAGAACCCTATCCCTAGACCCTACAGGACTTCGTGAAATACCCCAGCTCGAAACCTTAACCATGAGCTTAACCCGCAGAATTGCAAAAGAACCTGTTAAGCCTCTGTAACCTTGCTTATCACTGGGTTCATTATGGAACTAATGGACATAGTGAACGAGCACATTATCATCCTAAGATAGCACCAAAACTGACGATGCCATAGGGAAGACTAATTTGAGGATATAGGAACAGAGGACAAATGACATGATGAGTTTATATCAGTGACCTTGAGGAATTATTTGAGACTCTTCGGAGGATTATAAGGCTTTCATGTTGGTAGATGAACTTGGTGGGATCATGATTATAGAGTATCATAGCTTTCATTACCCCTGAGTAAATTGGATTTAATAGGACAATTATGATTGCAAGCTGAAATTCTTGGAAGTATAAGGATTTGATTTAGCCAGGGGATATTGATAGGAGATAGTTGATATTACGATAATGACTTGGGGGAAAGTGTGGAAATTCTCGTTGGACACAAGATTTGGATTTAAATAGGTGATCCTACTTGAGTATGGATGCTGAGTAGTCTACATGGTTCGGAGTAAATTGGATTTAGGCCGATAATCTTGATCGTGATACCATGTTTCTTGGTGGACAATAAACTAGGAGATTGGATTAATTGTCGGAGTTGATATAAATTTGACCTTGGAGGTTACTTGACCATGATAATGGAAATTGGTGGACTGGCTATAGTAGAGATAGCCTTTTCAAGTATTTGGGGATTATAAGGACTTTAGAAGATCATGTGGAACACCATAAACATTGGATTTGTAGAATTAATGGATTGTGTAATGATTGATGGAAGTTAATGGGCTGCTGGAGTTGATTCATAGGAAGGAAACAAGATCTTGGAGTGGCTTACGACGTGTTTCCTTAGGATAGAGATGCACTACCTTGGACCTTGGAAGAATGGGCTGAGCACTTGGATTATCATGTTTAATTGAAGCTTAGTAGCTTGTATGCTCTACCCATTGATTTTTACATGGGGATAGCCATGCATATGATTTTGGGATCGTAGACATATATGATTTTGTTAGACCTCCTCTCGAGAGCCATGAGGATATGAATAACATGAGTGATGATTGGAGTTGACCTATACGAGATGATTCTTTTGGTAATATGAGGTGAAGACTAGGTAGAAGTATTGGCATCTCAGAAACTATGCTCAAGGATGGGATGATAAACATTCACCCGCACATTAGAATCCTTGAAACCCTTACGCCCTACCAAGCCACAACATGGTCGGATCAGGACCTTAGGGCCTTGACACTAGATCTAGAACCACCTTGGCAAACACTCAACAAAACCGCCACTAATTCCCCGGCCCACTTTACGTACCCCATAGACTTCATGGAGGGCTTGGGCAAGTTAGTTGTCATCTTTCTTTGATGACATACTTGTCTACCCGAAGACGAAAGAAGAATCGTTGAGCTAGTCAAGGAACATTTGAAGACCGCCTTGCCAAGAAGGAAGAATTACCACCATCATCAAGAAGTAAACATCCGTGTCGAAGACCGGGTGTATCTGCAAGCCACTCCTCTCTAAGGAACCAAGCATTTCCATGACAAGGAGACCCACACCAAGATTCATCGGCCCCCTTCGAGATCACTCCAAGATTTAACAACCCCCTCTGAGATCACTATGAGACGAAGAGAAGACAGTTACCAGCTGGAGTTTCCACCTAGGTTACCTGATGTGCACAATGCTTTCCATGCATCACAACCCCGAAAGTGTTTCCAACTTCCTAACTTGCCCGATCTCTACGAGGGCATTGACCATCGAGCCATCGACCCCTAGCCCAATCTACCCTACCGCGAGCTACCCATTAGCAACCTGGATCAAGAAGAGCATCATACACGAAACCACACCATCAAGTACTTCAAGCTCAATGGAGCACTACACGGAAGCAGAAGCAACATGAGGACTTGAAGACTACCCCAGATCCAGGTTTCTGTATCCCTTTCCGCGCCTAGTTTAGGAATCTCGGGGACGAGATACTTGTAAGGGGGGTAGGTCTGTCACACCCTGATTTTCATGGCACAACACTTAAGACGATAAATCATGATAAAATGTGGTTTGACAAAAACTTTTGCATTATTTGACTTTTTATTTTGAGTTAGTTTTCTCTCTGTGTTTTTCAACTGCTCTTTAAAGTCAACACAGCTCCACCTTCTATAATTCATCTCCTTGCCCCAAACTTTTGCCCAATGATCATGCGATGTGTATAGAGGAACATAGTATTTTCTTACAAAAATAATTTGGCCAAATAGTATTTTCAAAAATTAGTTTTTCAAAAACCCCTAAGTTGTGGTTTGCACTGCAAGTACTCAATTAAGAGCAGTAAAAATCTTTCCAAAAATATATTTGACTCCTATTAGATATAGGATACCCAGAAACCACAAAAATATAATTTTAAAGGTTATTTCCCTATTTTATTGAAAAGCTTTTTCTTGAGGCCGGAAATGGTCTTTAATAGGGAAAATTTATTTATTGTTTTAAAAATATTTGACAAAACTCAGGGAAACTCAGTGGACATATATTGTCCATATATAAGAGTTTCAACACATGGTCATGTTCAAAATATTGGTCAAATCCCTCAAAAACCCATTCTAGATATTTCAAGCTTTTGAAATATTTACAAAGGAAATATTCTCCAAAAATTCCAAGAAATTTCTAGCATGTCACATATGACATATTAGATGATCTTGCCAAGTCTCATAACTTGGAGAACACTATAACATCATCAAATCCCCTCAAAACCATTTCTGTCCATTTTGAAGTTTGAGCAACTTTACATGGCCAAACATTTCCAAATGTTCTCAAACCTTGTGAACATGCTCAAATGTTCTAATTATTCATCTAGACCAAGTGGCACAAGTTGGAGAACAAGTTAACTTGATCAAAGTGCCCCAAAACCATTCCTGTCCAGAACCAAGTTTGAGCAACCTTACATTGCCAAGTTTCTCCTTTTGATCTATACTTTTCTGGACATGTTCAGGACCTCTAATGATGACACTAAACCAAGTGGTGCATCAAGGAGAATAGATTTGCATGACTAAATCTTGGAAAATCCATTTCTGTTCATTTCTAGGGTTCACAAAAGTTGCATTGGCAACTTTGCCCAAATAAGCTCCAAATTGGTGGAAGGCCCTAACTATATGTGTCATTTCACCCTACGGAGTCTCATGGCAGATGGAAATCATATACTTGCCCAAACCATCATCAAACACCTTCTGCCACTTAACCAAAATCCCATTTTTGGCCTCTTCCACTAATCTCCATGGACTCTACTTTTTACCACAACCTCTCCTAGTCCCCCTCTAGCACCTGGACGCTTTTATGCCCAAGGAAGCAATGATGGAGGGGGGAAGAACTCCACTTTTCTACTATGGGCAGCAGCATTCCCACTCTCTCTCAACTCCCTCTCCCCTCCAGTGGATCCCCAGGGCATCCAATGCCATTTCCGCATTGTTTACTCCCCCTTGCAGCTGCCAGACACAAGTGGGCGCGTGAGGATGCGAGAAAAAGCCATGAGTGCCGGCCATTTGCACACTCTGGAGCACGCCAGCGTGCTCCCGACCTTTGACGACGCATTCCCCGACCACCTCAAGCCTCTCCCTTGCGCTAGTCGAGGTGCCTCGACGTCCACAACACGCCACCGTGTTGTCCCCCTCCTTTCCCTCTCTCTCTCTCACCCCCTGAGGCGTGCGCCAGACCCCGCCCAGCTCGGCCAATGCATGCGCCCACGCCAGGGACCCCCTCGAGCTTGCCCCGCTCCTCCTCTCTCTTCCTGGCGCCCTAGAACAACCCCACGAGCACCCCAGACACGCCCACGCGGATCCCCCGTGGCCTCCAGCAACGGCTAGAAGCTCGTTGAAGCACGAGCCACGGTGCACCTCGCCCCCTTCTATTTAAGGCCACCCCTGAGCCTCCTCTCTAGTCCTTTGCCTCTCTCTCCCTCCCGTGCACCCCCTGGACCAACCCACTTCCCTCCTCGTGCCCTCCTTGCGTCTCCATGGACGGAGCAATGTCGCTGGCCTCCGCCTAAATTTGCGCCACTGAGAGCCCCTCCTGCGGCCTTTTTGTTCCAATGGAGCACCAGCACCACCACCAACTCTCCCCGCACGTCAGTCCTTCCTCCCCGTGCCTGCCTCGCCGTGCCCAAAACTCACCGCCGTTCTCGTCCGCCGGCCAGCACCCTGCTCCACCCGGTGCCCTGGGCGACCGTGCCACCCACGGATGGACGCGGCCGGGTCCCCTGAGCACGCCGGTGGGCAGAACGTCACCGGAGACGCCCTGTAGAGCCGGCTACCGGCGTCGAGCGCCTCCTCTGCTTCCTGTCGCACCAGCGCGGGAGGTGGAAGACGACCTGCTGCTGGGGCCCGCACGTCAGCGACCCAGCAAGCGGGCCCGTCCGTTTAAGTGGAGGTGTACTCCACGAAGGCGCCTTCGACGACGCCCTACCGTCCGCGTGGCTGAGCTGCTGGGCTGGCCAAGTGGTGCCCTGCCGTTAAGCCTTGCCCAATGCACGTTGTCGCCGCCCAGATCCAGCCCATTTGGGTAAAAACCTTTTCCTTTTTCTTTTCTGTACAGTTTGTAAAATCCATAAACAATCCAAATTAACTCCAAATTGGGTGGTTCAAATTTCTAGTAGTTCCTAAAATCATTCCCTATCACATGGTGCTATTCGCACATTTCTCCAGAATCATTTCCTCCACAAATATTTATCAAATCCTGTTTTTCCATTTCTGTGATGAACTTTAGAAAATCACAGAGAGCCCATTTTTGATCCAAATTCCATGGTTCAAAATCCTAGATGTCTATAAGTTCAACACTTAGTTTTTGAACATTTTTATTATACTTTCTGTACCACCTCAAATAATGGTCTATTTCTTCATGTATAGCCAACTTTGCAAATTCATAGAGAAATCATTTGAACTCCAAATCCAGTGAAACCAATTCCTAGATGCTTCTAAATTCATCATTTGTTAAATGGGTGCCTCTGCTCATTTTTGAGAGTAATGTTTCCATACACTTCTTGCAAACCCATTAATCCCTTGATTCCATCATATTGAAATGTTCAGAGATGTCCATTGATCAAATCCTAATGAGACCACTTTGGTCATCCCTCATATGACCAGAGGTATCTTAGAAAACTCCAACTCATATTTTTAGAGCACTTTTATTTCCTGCCTTGTTGTGTTGCTTATTATGGTTGCTTTCAACGATAGTTGACGAAGTAGACGAAATGCTCGGAGTTGGACCAGAGATATTTGAAGACCATGAAGACTTTGTTAAAACAGGCAAGCAGCCCTTTGACCATGTCTATGAAACCCTTTTTATGCATGTCATATAGCACCATATTGTTGTTGCAATGGAATCATGATGAGGTAGTAACCACTTTGATGGTTTGTCACCGTACATCCTCGTTGACACTTGCATTGTGCATGACTCTACCTTCTTATGAGGGTTATGCCGGTGGGAGTAGATAGGATGCTAAAGTAGATGCTACGCAAAAAGGGACGGGTATATGCATGATGAAGGAGACAAAGTATTTTCAAAAGACTTTTTCGAAAACCCCGTCGGGTGCCACTTATGCCCGAGGGAGATGATGAGATGGGTAATCACTTGATGACGAAGTGGTGTACCGAGGCAAGTGTGTGTTGTTTTCAAAAACGGATTAGATTTAAGATTTGTCAACTGTCCCAACCTTACATGCACAACCACTCTACCCTTATATGGGAAAGGGCATTATTGATTACCTAGACCGATACTAGCTTGGAGCCCGCATTACTAGTGACGGGAGAGTTGTTGGTGCGCTCTCTCAGGACAGGGTCATGCCAGGTAGGGTGGCCATGACTGTTTTCACAGGGCACCGGACACACCGTTGGTACCCCGTGCTTATGGTATGTGATGAATATGGGAGCAAGGCTCCACAACTTTATGATGTGAAATGTTAGGCACCGGGGTTACTACCAATCGAGTGGACTCCATGTTAGTGTCGTCTAGGGAAAGGTAGTGATCGGGTGCTTACCCTGGGTACTTGAGGTATCACGGGTCGTGGATGACACGGAAGTTCCCCGGATCTTGTGGGTAAAGTGTGCAACCTCTGCATAGTGTAAAACTATTCGAATAGCCGTGTCCACGGTCAAGGACAGTTAGGCGGTGCTGCTTAAACTATGTCCAGAGTTTTACAACCGTGTGTGTGAGTTGATAAAATTACTTGGGTCAAGTCAAAGGACTTGACATGATTGAGTTGGGTTGGTGCCCACTCTATTTATATTGATATCCGTAACCTGTCCTCATGGTTACTTGAATTCTCCTGATGCATGTCTTACAAGTTGTTGAACATGTCATTGCACTCAAAACTAGCTCTCTGCAAAAATTTACCTATATCATGCATTGTTGTATCTTGAACCAAAACATGGGTTGCTTGCGAGTACATTCAAAGTACTCATTGGCTTGCCACTGGTTATTTTATTGGCCAGGCATGAAAGAACAAGTTGTAATGAAAAGTACCTTGGTGACGAATATGCGAGCTAGGACGCTTCCCAGTCAGAATGCCTGTAGGGTTAAGGCAGATGGCATGGGTCCAAGTTGTTATTGAAGATTTCTGCTGCGATGATACACTCAAGACTTGACCATAATGGTCCTACTTGTGTAAAACGGTATGTATGGATGTAAGACTCTTGTTATTCATCTTCTGTGTGTTCAGTGAGCATTGATCTCTGGGATCACTATACACATGCATTCGGTGATCTCGACTTATGAGTCGGGGTCCCCACAGGGCTGCTTTGGTAACTTCCGATTCCCCCCACTACATGGCACCCCCATTTCCTCTCCCCCTCCCGCAAAACGACTAACTCCACAGCACCAGAGCATCTTACATCACGCTGTCCGTACTTCATCGCCCTTTCTCCCCTCCCCTCTCGAAACCCTAGACTGCTCATCCACCGGTGTACCATAGCCCATTCACTGCCAGCGGCGTCCACCTCACCAGATCTGCTTCTGTAGCCACATCTACCACTCCCACCTCCCCTAGAAACAAGTAGACTTCTCATCCACCACTGTACCACAGCCCATTCAGTGTCGGCCTTGTCCACGGCGCCGGATCTGCTTCGCCGGTACTCTCGTCAACCACCGCGCATCTGCAGCGGCTAATTCGTACTCCCCACCGGAGACTCCTCGTCCACACCCCCCGGAGCTGCCCCACCGACGCCCCCGTCGACGGCCTCTGATCCTCTTCGCCGACACCTTCCTCAACCCTACCGAAGCCGCTTCGCCAACACCTTCCTCAACCCTACCAGAGCCGCTTCGCCGACACCAGCATCAACCCTACCGGAGTAGCTTCGCCTATACCATTCTCAACCCTACCGGGGCCGCTTTGCCAACTCACAAGTCCACGGCCTCAGATCCGCTTCCTCGCACCCTCATCCAACCTACCGGAGTAGCTTCTGACGCCCCGTCCACGGCCGCAGATCCGCATCATCGACACCACCCTTAACCCAACCACCGGAGCAGCTTCTGACGCCCCGTCCACGGCCGCAGATCCGCATCGTCGACACCATCCTTAACCCAACCACCGGAGCAGCTTCTGACGCCCCGTCCACGGTCGCAGATCCGCGTCATCGACACCATCCTTAACCCAACCACCGGAGCAGCTTCACCTACGCCCTCGTCCACGGCCACAGATCCGCTTAGTCCACCCTACCAGAGCCGCTCCACAAACACTCTACTCGACGGTTCTAGATCTCCTTACCGGACCCTGACAACCAGCGCAGCGTCATCACCCTCGATGTTTCTAACCTGATTCCCACCGTCTGGAGAGATGCCAAGCACCAGCCACGGCCTAGGTACTTGTCACCTTTAAACCCGTCCAGCATCACCTGCCCGATGTACTTCAAATATACTAACCGGTCGCTGTTACCTATTATGCAGCTGGCAAAAACTACAAGGACGATGTTTCTTCTGGATCTAACAGCTTGGCCAACCAAGATCCTGGAATGAGGCATTGCTATGATCTTGTAAGAGCGTCTCTCTCTCTTGTATTGTTCTGTGCCTGCCAGCGTGCTTTGCTAGGATTTTTGACCAGTAATCCCTTTGTGCAGACAATGATTTCTACTACTGGCTGCTAAATTAGATATGTAGATGTCATACATGATACTACCTCGTACCTTCGTTCCTAAATATAAGTCTTTCTAGAGATTCCACTATAGGCTACATACGGTGCAAAATGAGTGCTACACTCGAAAATGCATCTATATACATCTGTATGTGGTCCATACTGGAATCTCTACAAAGACATATATTTAGGAACAGGGGCAGTACATTACACAAAATCGTAGGTGGCATGTAGGAATTCCAGTGCACTACATTAGGCTGCCTTAGAGTGCCTGCCAGTCCAGCATACAGAGTCATGGCTAGTTTATGGTACGCACACAATCGTTAATTGGCGGTTTAAATATGCGCAAGGGATATGCAATGTAGTATCATGTAGAGATGTCTGAAATTAGCCGTGTCAACTTGTAGATAGGGTTACACAATGAAAAAGTACAAGATGTATGTGGCAATTTCGTGGAACATCGCAAAAAAGGAGAGGCAGCGGTGAGCCTATACAGTGTGCTATGGTACGTCACTCCTCCATTGCAATCATCATGACATGTTATTTGTATGCCAGTTCTATTAGCCACGTTTCTTAGAGACAGTTATTACGAGTTATCCTAAGAAAATAAGCACATGTGAATATAAGCTCCATGTAATACGCCAACCAGTTCTTTTCATTGCGTTTTCACCTTATCTTTGGTATGATCAGTGGAAAGTCTAGATTGCATTATATATATTTTTCATTTTGCTGTCCATATGGAAATTAATTTGACTTGCAAACATCACAAATTGAACCCAGTGCAGTAATTAATATGATAGGAAAACAGACCATCACTATTTGCTCAAAATGCAAATACAAAGATACCATCTACTTGGCACAATCTACTTTGGTCAATGTTCTCCATAGAGATCCCATTGCCTAATTTAAACGAAGAACGCATGACCCACATTTAAATGAAGAAAAATTATTTATTGAAATTTGATGGTCCAAGTGGCTGGTTATTATCATATAGCAGCACCACCTGAAAGCATCATATAGCAGCAGCAGCAGCTCATAGCAGCTCATCATACAGGAGCAGCAGTCTGCAATTCATCATATACCAGCAACAACTCATAGCAATTCATCATATAGCAGCAGCAGGAGCAGCTCATAGCAACTCATCATATAGCAGCAGCAGCAGCTCATAGCAATTCATCATATAGCAGCAGCAGGAGCAGCTTGTAGCAACTCATCATATAGCAGCAGCAGCTCATATCAATTCATCATATAGCAGCAGCAATGGCTCATAGCAACTCATCATATAGCAGCAGCAGCTCATAGCAATTCATCATATAGCAGCAGCAGGAGCAACTCATAGCAATGCATCATATAGCAGCAGCAGAAGCAGCTCATAGCAATTCATCGTATAGTGGATCATAATGAAAATTTGGCAAAAAATCAGAGGAGATCCTCACCTTGTTGGATGAGCTCATCCTTCAACAGCACCTCAAACCCATGGCCTGGGAGGAGGGGAGGGGGAACAAGGTGCCTTCTGCCGCAGTGTGGCATCAGCCGTAGTTGTGCAGCGCCCGCCGGAGTAGTGCGTTGGACGAACCACAGTGGAGCAGCTGCTGGAGACCATGAGAATGAGGGGTGGCACCAGAGGGAGGAGCAGCCAGGGAGATTTTCCCCTACCCGCCGGCCATGTAGCCTAGCTAGACATAGCATCATCGAGGACCAGGCCAGATGGGACTAGTGGCAACGGCTCGCTGGAGGAACCCTAGTGCTGCAGGCAGGGGGTCAAGGTAGAGAGAAAGGGGAGAGGAGATGCAAGCGAGCAGGGCAGTGAATGCTTGCGTGTTTGTTTTTACTTGAGGGTCAGGTGTGACACGGGCGTCAGCAGTTGCATTTTGAGTGTAATATAGGCAGACAACAGAGTCATTTCACTATTCCCCTTCCCTTCAATTTTTAGTGAGGTTCTACCCGAAACACCCCCCTCCAAAGCGAAATTAGTTAAGCCCAAGCCCATAACTCAAAAATGACTTCTTTAGATCTTTTATGGCTTATTTTGACAATATACCCTGAAAAGGCGGAATCGAACTGGCCCTTAACCTGCAATTCAATTGTGCGTGTAATGATGAATCACTCCTGCCTGCTATCTATACATTTAGGCATCATCATACATGGCATAACCTAATACATGTGCATTCCATTGTAGAATCTGGAATATGCAATGTTTATGTTAGTTCATACGTTGCACATGATGTTTAAATGCCCCTTAAATCTAGTCAGTCAAGCGATGGTCTTTAAGCCTCCTTCTTTGCTTCTTTTCTTGATATGTAAGATTTGCTCACACATCTGTTCAATTGCTTGTTTGCATCAGCCAGCCATACTAGGACTGTTTGCTTTGATTACTTGTTGTTCTTGACCTAACACTCTAACAGAGTTTGTCAATGATTTAAACACTAAGGGCTGCTGTAGTGGGGCCTTGTCTAACTCATAGGTGACATAAAAGTTTGGCTATACACTACAGTAGGCTCTCCAAGAGTACCCAGAGATCCAGTTCGAAGGTATGCCTAGTTTTTACATAGTGCAGACATAGTAAATGCTCATTTCATTGTGTGCAAGTGCAAGAGATGTGGCATGTTTCATTATGTGGTATTGTTTTGTTATAATCTCCTCCTTTTGTGTTCACAGACTAGAAAGTATGCATATTTATCTTCCAAGGAGACGAGTAACTAGTTTGTGTCACCTTGCAGAGGGGGTGCAATGAAGATAAGATTGAGGATTTCCAAGTACAAGATGTTAGGAAGGAGCCTTGCAAGAGAAGTAGGAGCTGCGCTGAGCCTCTTCAACCTGCTAAGGTAAGTCACTGTATACAACTCAACAGTTCAATTCCTTGTTTGTTTCAGGCATAGTTAATGTTCTCTTTTCAATTGCTTTATTTGTCCTCACTTAATGAGATGACCAAATAATTATGCCCAATGTTCGGTACTTGTATCACTATTAGTTGACATAATTAAAGGCCTTACCATTTAATTACTCTGCCGAAGTGTGCCTGAAGCTTTGAAGTCTATTAACCAACTGTTATTGCATGAGGCTCACAATCGAGTTTATACTATGCTAATGATTGCATAGTTTTGCCTGCTGTAGTATGTTTGTATGAAACCCTTTGTTGTTCATTATGCTCCCTAAGACTTTAATTGAGGTACAGAATGGCCAACCGCTTGCTTACTTATACACAACGTGTTGTCTAAATTTGTAACTTGTCTGTGTTTTCGATTGGGCCCCAACATCATGCTCCTCTGGTGAGCTAAGAGGGATTTCTGTATGCAGGCTGCATAGACTATATTTTTTATAATTTTTAAAATATCACCTGCTTATGCTTCATGACGTGTAACATTTTTTTGTGAAAGTGACGTGTAACATTATTGTTAGTCCTGTTTTGCCATGTAGTACAAAATAGTGTCTTGTTCGCTTCACTGTTGTAACTATATTTTTGCCCTAGTCATGTGTACTTACAGAAACATTTCAGGATGAAGTGACATCAACACAAAAATCTGCGAGCAGTGCGGCATGGCCGTTACCGAATGATTATGGATTGGAATTGGAATGTGCTGATGTTCTCGAGCATCAACTAGAGGTGGCAAGACAACGTGTACATGATTGTCAATGTATAATCAACAAGTTGAGACTGGACATGAAGGTATTAGATGCAGGAGTCAAAAAAATGAAACAAGACACCGAGGTAACCATGAAGGAATTGGAGATTTTGCAGACTAAAATTTGTGTTATCTGAATCCGGCCAATCCTATTTTCTGAAGAGATTATAGTTCAAATGGAGTTAAGTTGATGCGCGTCCATGATGTATGAGCCGTATTTGCTCAGTGTATGTAATTTGCTATTTGTGTATGCTTTATTATCACCTGTGCCATACCATAATGCCCAGTGGGTATAATCGGCTGTAATTTCTTTGTTGTATAGTTTAGGATTATTCTACCTTTCTATGCCTTGATCTCTTTGTTGTATAGTGTATGCTTTTTACAGGTGATAGTATTGAGTAGGATAATTCTTTGAATATGCTATATTGTTCAAACGGGGGCCAACTCCCCCGACCATGGGCCTTCTACGTATCGTAGGATCCATGGGCCTTCTATGTTTCGCAGGATCCATGGGCCCTCTACGTCTCGCAGGATCCATGGGCCTTCTACGTCTCGCAGGATCCATGGGCCTTCTACGTCTCGCAGGATCCATGGGCCTTGTACGTCACATAGGATCCATGGGCCGCCGACTCATTACTGGCCTTAATGGGCCGTAGATGGGCCTATAATGGAAATCATACGTTTTATGGGTTGACCATAATGGGCCGTTAATAGGTCGTATTTGGTGATGCTATGAAAATGGCCCAACAGACTAACGGACCACAAAAGGGCCGACTATAACGACGGGCTGAATTTGGCCCACAAGAAGAAAATGACAGTAACGGGCCGTAAGTAACCGAATGATGCAAATGAGCCCAAGAATAAATGGGCTCTGAGAAGGCCGAAAGATAACATGGGCTGGAGATGGCCCAACTGAATAACGGGCCCTTAATGGGTATAAAGTGATACACTATTCATTACGTGCCAGTTTCGCCACGGGCCGTTAATGGGTCTAAAGTGATACACTGTTCATTGCGGGCCAGTTTCACCACGGGCCGTTAATAGGCCAAGAGTTACATAGGGCCTCATATGGGCCAAAAGACGTCATGGGCCAGAAGTGAAAACGGGCTGGAATCATATTGGATGGCCCAGATGATGCTACTGGGCCTAATTCGGATAGGGCGTAACGGGCCTTGGGTTAGCGGGCTGTAAATGGGCTATATGCGAATAGGCCGTTAACAGGCTTTCCATGGGCCGGCCCGTCACCTTTTGACCAAGTCAAACGGGCCGGCCTTTTCACAGGAATGGGCCTCTATTGGGCTATGCCACGCGTCGACGTATCATAGGTGCCTTATGTCCAATGAGTGGATGACATCTGTCCCACCAATGAGTCGACACGTGTTTCCTCCAGCCGATGATGATTGTACACGTGGAAAATCCTCATTGGTCGGGATTGTTAACGGGTTATCGGATCCAAAAGCCAACCCGATAGCTTAACGGTGTTCTGTTACGGTGGATGCCACGTGTCGGTCACCCTTGATGAAAGCACTTCTGTGACGCGCGATTTATCGTCATGGAAGTGGACACTTCCGTGATGATAATTTTGGTAATGTAATGGAACACTTCTACGACAGCACAGGTATGACTATCTTCATGTCATAAATTTGTCATGGATGTACATGCATGACAAAAAACGCGACCTACTGTGACAAACACGTATCATCGCGGAAGTGTATTTTTTTGTAGTGTATACCTCCCTGGAAAAGCCGGCGTGTATCAATGATGTTCAGAGTTTGGCGGGTCGTATTGCTGCCTTAATCCGGTTGGGTGAGAAGGCCATACCAGTGTATCAGATGATGAAGAAAACAGATAACTTCGTCTGGAGTAATGCTGCTAATGACGTGTTTGAAGACTTGAAGAGGCAGCTAGCTGAGCCGCCAGTCCTTGCTGCTCCCATTAATAAGGAGCCATTATTGTTATATGTGACCGCTAACACTCGGGCCGTCAGTGTAGCCATTGTGGTGGAACGGAAGGAGGCTGGCAAGGAATATCCGGTTCAACAGCCGGTTTACTACATTAGTGAGGTGCTTATTGAGTCCAAGCAGAGGTATCCACACTAGCAAAAGCTCGTTTATGGGGTGTTCATGGCCAGCCAGAAGCTTAAACAATATTTTCTGGGTCATCCCATCACTGTGGTCAGTTCTGCTCCCTTAGGGGATATTATTCAAAACAGAGAAGCCACAGGGTGGGTAGCCAAGTGGCATTGAGCTTGGGCCTCATGGTTTGAAGTATATGCCTCGCACTCCCATCAAGTCTCAAGCACTGGTGGATTTCATCAACGACTGGACAGAGCTGCAGATGCCTGAAGAGAAGCCAGATAACATGTATTGGACTATTCACTTTGATGGTTCCATGCAATTGGAGGGCTCGGGGGCTGGAGTTGTTTTAGCTTCCCCTCGAGGTGACAAGTTTTGTTATGTTCTAATGTTGATGTTTCCCTGTACTAACAATACAGCTGAGTATGAAGCCTTGCTCCATGGTCTTCGGATGTCTAAGGAGATGAACTTAAGCCGGGTGAGATGTTTTGGCGACTCAGACTTGGTGGCTCAACAAGTCTCAGACACATGGGATTCTAAGGATCCACTCAGGGCGGCTTATCACCGCGAAGTTGATGCTATTGCTGGTCACTTCAAGGGTTATCAAGTGGAACACATTGATTGCACAAAAAATGAGGCGGTTGATGCCTTATGCCGGTTGGGGTCTCAACGTAATTAAGCCGGTGCCACCTAACACTTTCTTGGATATTCTGCATAACCCTTCTGTCAAATTGCCTATAGAGGAAGATCAGGCTGTTCCTGACCCGGAGGCACAATTGGTGGCGGCTCTTCACGTTATCCCAGATTGAACAGTACCATATTTGGCTTACATGACCTGGGGCGAGTTACTTGAGGATGAAACTTTAGCCAGACAGATAACCCGACGGTCTAATTCAATGGCAATTGCCAATGGCGAGTTACACCATCGAAGTGTCACTGGAGAGTTTCAGCGTTGTTTCTCTCCTGAAGAGGGCCGTGAGATTCTTGGTTAGATTCATGAAGGAGATTATGGTCATCATGCCAGTTCAAAGTCACTTGTGGCCAAAGCCTTTCATCATGGATTTTATTGGCTAATGGCTCATGCTGATGCATAGGATTTCGTCAGTAAATGTGATGGTTGTCCGAAATTTGCACAGTGAGCTCACATGCCGGCTCAAGAATTGAGGATGATTCCAATTACTTGGCCGTTTGCAGTCTGGGGGCTCAATATGGTTGGGCCTTTTAAAAGGTCCAAGGATAAAAAGACCCACCTCTTGGTGGCTGTTGACAAATTTACAAAGTGGGTTGAAGCAGAGCCGGTCAGTAAGTGTGACACGGCAACGGCGGTTCAATTCATTAAAAAAGTGATTTTGCGCTTTAGCTTTCCCCATAGCATCATAACTGATAATAGCATTAACTTGTCCAAGGGTGCTATGAAAGAGTTTTGTCAACGTGAGCATATTCGACTTGATGTGTTGTCAGTAGCTCAACCCCAATCCAATGGTCAAGCTGAAAGAGCCAATCAAGAAATTTTGAGAGGCATCAAGCCCTGGCTTATGGTTCCTTTGCAAAGGACGCCAGGTTGTTGGGTGGAGGAGTTACCTTCAGTGATATGGAGTATAAATACTACCCCCAACTGATCTAGGGGTTAAACGCCTTTCTTCATGGTATACGGAGAAGAGGCGGTTCTCCCTAGTGACATCCATCACGACTCACCCCCTGTGGCGGCTTACATTGAAGCTGATAATGAACAAGCACGTCAGGATGCACTAGACCTGTTAGATGAGGAGCGTGACCTTGCGGCAGCTCGCTCGGTGATTTACGAACAAGATCTGCGCTGTTACCACAGCCACCGGGTTAAGTCCAGAACCTTTCAAGAAGGTGATTTGGTGCGCTGACTCATCCAGGATCAAACTGACATGCACAAGTTATCCCCTCCTTGGGAAGGGCCCTTTGTGGTCAGCAAGAACTTGAACAATGGGTCATACTACCTTATCGGTATTCGAGAGCACAAAGACTCACATAAGTCGGAGGAGGAGACCCGCCGGCCGAAATATTGCTCATCTTTGGCCTTACTACACTTGAGCCGCCGTCTCTTATGATG
The DNA here is from genome assembly GCF_002162155.2 of Triticum dicoccoides. Taxonomy (NCBI): domain Eukaryota; kingdom Viridiplantae; phylum Streptophyta; class Magnoliopsida; order Poales; family Poaceae; genus Triticum; species Triticum dicoccoides. Next base: position 407,089,146 of record NC_041383.1, read on the forward strand.
TACATATTTTGACAATGTATATATTATGATGATTATAATAAAGCAGGACCTCTGTCATTTTCATCTTCAATAATGAGTCTTCTTCATCATAATTTCAAGATCACTAGGGGGCTTGGTCGTATTCGAATCACAGCCATTAACCCTTTTGGTCCAGCTTCCTGGTCATATTCGAACCATAGCCGTAAAAACACTTTGATCATTTGGGGGCTTGGTCATATTCAAATCGCAGCCATTAACCCTTTTGGTCCAGCTTCTTGGTCGTATTCAAACCATAGCCATAAAAACACTTTGATCATTTGGGGGCTTGGTCATATTCGAATCATAGCCATTAACCCTTTTGGTCCGGCTTCCTGGTCATATTCGAACCATAGCCGTTAAACATGAAAAACCACTTGGGGGATTGGTCATATTCGAATCATAGCCGTTAACCCTCTTGGTCCGCTTCATGATCATATTCGAATCATAGCCATTAATCATCATGGTCACTAGGGGGCTTCCTGATCGTATTTGAATCATAGTTGTTGGTACCCCTTTGATCGGCGCAATGCCAAAAACCATTCAGGGGCTTCCTGATCATATTTGAATCATAGCTATTAACCCTTATGGTCTGGCTTCCTGCTCGTATTCGAAGCATAGCCTCGTTTTCTCTCATTTGGCTTGAGTTTTTTGAAAAAAAAATCGGTTCTTCTTGATATTATCTTGCCTTTTGGTCTAAAGTGATCCCGGCCATGTAGCCTTCAATCTCACAGCTCATATTTGAAGCATACACGTGGTTTCTATTACCCGGCTTAATGAGAGGCGGCAAGTCGCCCATACATGATGATATCAAGCACTTGGGAATATTGGCTTCTAAAGCTTTGGGTGCTCACCCTTACTGCACAAGTATCGTAAACCGGCAGTATGATTCAATATCACAGGTATGATATCGTTATTCTAATTATGTCAAAATTCGGGTTGAACCAGCCTTATCTATAATTGTTTTAAGCATCAGTAGTTATATGTGATGTATTATGACCCACCCTGCGGTTAACCGCCAAGGGCCCTTTTGATCTACTTGTGTGCAGGATAAATTGAAATTTTTATCTGCACCACTCAAACATCATGATAAATCTAAAAGGATAACTATCAAGTGGCGGCTTAACAGCGTTGAGCGCAACATGAACGTGCACAATGGCACGGCAGAGCAAAGTTATTGCTACCCTATTACATGACTCCAGGAGTCCAAATGATTAACTGTTTTTCAGAAGGTCACAAATATGAACCACCCAGCAGATCAATCTTCTTGATTCTGATGGCCTGATGCTTCCAGATCATCCCTCTCCGATTCTTCGTCCTGTTCTACTTCCTGGAAGGTTGGTGATGACCAGTCAATGCCATTCAAAGCTTGGAACTCAGCTTCATCATCAATAAGCTTGGACGTGCCAACTTCAGGAGCAAAAGTGTGCTTGCGGATTGGGGGGATAAGGTCCTTCACTTTGTAAGACGGCGTTGGCATCTTCTGATTTTCCAAGTCATAAGCCGGTTGATACTTGGTGAGGTCTATCTCATTAGCAATCAGACCGTCCAGAGGACGTATGTCCTTCACGCAAGCAGCAAAGTCTTTCTTGTCAAACGAGGTGTCATCTTCTTTAAAGCTTGGATACCCGATAGAGATATCGGCCGGGTCTAGCTCTAGTAACCATGCTTTGGCCTGGCTTAAAGCAGTCACAGCCCCGACTCTTGCAGACGATCGCTTCATCTCACTAAACCTCTCAGGCAGAACGGAAAGCTTCCTTAACACATCAACCAAGAGAGTGGGGGCTTCATTCAATGGAGAGATTGTGGCCAATGCGCGCTGAGCACCAGTGTAAAGTTGCTCCACAAGTGTGTAAACCGCCTTTAGCTTCACAAGCATATCTTGGTTGAGATTGGTGCTCCTGGGGCCTGCAAAATAATCATGGATGTATTAAAAGCGGTTCATGTCATCAAGGAAGATATTTAAATTTAACAATTATACAACGACTTACCAAAGATAGCCGAAACCATCTGAGACACATGGCATTTTAAGTCAGATAGTTCCGTGGTCACCTCCTCAAGAGCCGCCTCCGCCTTTTCAGCCCGTTGTGTCATGGCAATCTTCTCTTCAACCCAGGCACTTTTCTCGACTTCAAAACCATTCTTCAGTTTTTCTGATTCAGCCACACTAAATTCAAACTTTGAGTTCGCCTTCTGGGTTTCAGATTCTTGCAGCTCCAGACGAGTCTTCAAGTCAGGCAACTCTGATGGAAGTTGGACACTAGTTGTCTATAGATACACCGGGTCAAAGTCCTAATTCCAATTTAGCTAAAAACATGAAGTCCCAAGCCTTTTGCAAGTAATAACACTTGGCACTTGGGGGCTAATGTCTACTGAAAAATTATTCATGTAACGGTTTATGTGAATAAGTCCCAAGCACTTCGCGAGCAAGAGTACTTGGCACTTGGGGTCTAATGCATATTGCTTGCTTTCTTACTACTTTACAGTGACCCAGTTGTGCTGCACACGGTCACAGCCGGCTCATGAGAACTACACAAGAATATAAAGGACCGGCTCATTCATGTTGATTAAATCGGCCCTTGGGGGCTACGGATTCAGTGTTAACCATTACAGCTATCCTTTAAGATAGATGCTTTAAGCTAGATTTTTAAAGGATTCTATCAAAGGATATTACTTATGCTCATGGTTCATCTAAGTCTACAGCATATTCATCATAAACGGTAGACTTGGGGGCTGACAGGATGTGCATAATTCAATAAAGGAAGAGTTCATACCTCAAACTTTTGGTGCACTTGCTTCACCATGTCAACTTCAAGTTCATGGTTGTTGTGTAGACTGAGATAACCAGAATACACTTCGCCAATGCTTAATTGGGAGTAGTCATCAACATCAAATCTTACTTTGCATCGTTCAATGTGCTCCTCCTTGTTAGAGTGTTTGGCCAAGATGGTAGGCCTTCCCGGCTCTCTAAAGCCGGTATTGGTGATCACCACGTCATCATCATGTGTATCAGTCGTCTTTACTGGGCTTGATGCTTCAGGGTTTAAAGGGTTGTCACTGGCTTGATCAACAGGAGGCTCGGAATTCACTGGTGGAATGTCAAGAACCGGATCTGATGGTTGAGGAACGAAGATCTCAGGTGCTAGAGTTTGTTGTTCCGGCTTATTGACTTTTGGGTCTTCAGTCGGCTTAGTCATCTTTGCCTTCTTGCTAGGCTTGGCTTTTCCACTGCATGAGTCATAAGAGGTCAGTATAAGTATAAAAGGATCATAATGAGTAAATGATAAGTAAATTGTCATTACCCGGGAGCAGTCTTGAAAGCCGGCAGATGAGATTGAGTTGAGTCGCCGGAAGAGGAACGAGACGTTTCCTAATAATTTGAGTCGAAAGAATTGAGTGGTTGGCGGATGATACCCGCCAAAGGGTAAAAAGAGTTTAAGTTGGGGGTGACCTTGTTTTGACGCTTCTTCAGAGTGTTCGGTAAGCCGAAGGACAATTCTTCATCCCTGCTAGTCCGAGTCTGTCGCTGACTCTCGTGTTGTTGTTGCTTCAAAAGAAAGTGCGAATCCAGATGAGCTAAGGGGTGTGAAAAGCTTACTTTCCGGGTTACTCTTCGATTTTTCTGTCTTGGCAAGGGCTCGGAGTCAGAGGAAATGATAGTTACCTCTTCTTCGATTGCTTGACTGGTCCTCGTGTCATCCTGATGATAATCAATGTCAATAAGATGGTTGAAAAAGGAGCCAAGAGAGTCAAGGGCTACCTCTGACTCAGAGCTGTCGTCCAGTTCAAGCATCTCCGAAGCGTTGGGTTTCTTTCCCTTCTTCTTAGTGGTTTTCTTGGCGGCTTTCTTGGCCTTCCTGGCCCTTTTGGCAGCTTCATGATCATATTCCTTCTTCCAGAAGTCATCATCAGCCTATTAAGGTCGTCAAATTTGAGTTAAAACAAAATATAAAGGATGAAGGCAAAATAAGTAATTTGGCAGCTTACTTCTGGTGCTGGATTAGATTTGCAGAAAGGGCTTAGGCCCACCTTGCTGCAGTCTACTGGGCTTTCATGCAGAAGATATTTCGTCATCTCATTGATGGCGTCATCAGTTAAATCCTCGGAGTTGTGGTGCAGTGGCTCCTTTTTTGCACCAGTGTAAGTGCACATTAAGCTGGAGCGGCGACTTAAAGGAATGACCCGCCATGAAACCCAGCATCGGACCAAGTCTATGCCAGTCAAGCCGTTTCCCAATAGAGCCTTAACTTTGGAAATGGTAGGGGCGAGTCTTTTGCGTTCAACAGCTGTCAGCTTGTCAGGGAGAGGATGATTTGATTCAAGACACAGGGCGCGAAAGCCGGGCAGTCGGTTCTCGTCAGCCGGAGAAGTATCCTTGCAGTAGAACCATGTCCGATTCCAATCCTTGGGATGACTCGGCAGGCGCGCATAAGGGAATATAGCATCTCTCTGTCGGTGGATTGAGATCCCACCAAGTTCCAAGTTGGGTCCCTTGGAGTACTCGTTCTGGCGGTTCAAATAAAAGTACTCTCTGAATAGCTCCACACTGGGCTCCTCTTGAAGGTACACCTCACAGAACACTTGGAAATTGCATATATTTGACACGGAATTGGGTCCGATGTCTTGAGGATGAAGGTTGAAAAAGTGCAGAACGTCCCGGAAGAATTTAGAGCCGGGGGTGAGAAGCCCCGGTTCATGTGATCGGTAAATACAATGACTTCATCATCTTTTGGTTGAGGTTTCTCCTCTTCCGGCTTAGGAGCGCGGTAATGCATGACAGACTTCTTTGGCAAATAGCCGATTTTCACAAAGTCCTGGAACATGTTCTCAGTAACAATGGAAGGAACCCGGTTACAAGAAGTGGCTGTCTTTGGGGCCATTGCGAAGAAAATAGCCTAAAAAGGAAAATAAAAAGTTTGCCGGTTCAAAATTAAGCCGAAGGGAAAGTATTACAGCACATATTCAGAATGGCGGCTTAAAAAGGGGCCTAATGGTATATGACTAGTTACAGCGGGCTATGTAAGCCGACATGAGCAGTTTGATGTCTATCAAAGGAGAAATCTGTTGAGCATTGAATTTAACTACAACTGGTGATATAAGCCGCCATGACCAAGTTGGTTTATCAGGAAGAAAATTTTACTAAGTCCCAGACAAACAGGTTTCATAGATTGCAATTATAAATTTGGATCTGGCGCTGTGTGAAAAAAGAAAATAAATCAAAAACCTAAAGCATTATAGTAGCAGAAGAACTGGTACAAGGGGGCATCTATGCATCTGCGAAGCAGGCTTTGAGACAGCAAAAGGAAGGGAAACAGGTTCCGCACGTCCTAAAAGGTATGCTCGGATCTAAAGCAAGAACTACGAAGAACTATGAAGAACACAACAAACTACTGAAAGCCTAATGCGGTCTGGAGCATGGAAAGGGGAAAACTTACAGATGCAGATCAGACTGCGATGGAGCGCCAGTGTTTTCTGGTCCGAATCAGGTTGATGCAGCGGTTGAGGACGAGGCAGACGATGATCTTCGCGGCGGCGGTGGAGCTCGAGCGGTAGGAGAGTTGCGAGAGGAGGAAGACGAAGGAAAGGGGAGAGAATGAGAAGGGGACGTTCGACCCTATTTATAAGGAAAGGAAACAGATGGGCGTAAAAAACAAGGAGGCCAAAAAACATGGTTATCCAGCTGCTCGGGCGCCTCGATTCTTGGGACGGCTATTAAGATAAAGATCTATTGAGATATATTGGATATTGTGTGAATTAATGACAGGTGACGTCATGGCGGGTTATCGCAATTCCAGGAGATGACGTCATGGTGGGTTATGAATTCTCGCACGAATAAAGAAGGGAGGATTTTTCTAAGTGTTGAAGATTGGCATGAACTAGTTCAAATCAACCTGGGGCCTAATGTTGGGGATATAACTATTAGGTATGACCCGCCCAGGAGGGGCCGGGTTATACCTATGGCGATTCATCATATGAAGCCCACGAGGATATGGAATATGGCGGTTCAAGATAAGGGCCCAAGGCCCAACGGAAACTTAAGGCCCGTAGAAATAAACCGCCTTATGTGTAAGACTTGTATTGTAAGGCATGTATAGATAGTCACCGAGCTGGACACGCTGTCTATGAGCCGGCCGGGACTCTGAGACTGGGCATCAACCTGTGTATATAAAGGGACGACCAGGCGGCGGTTCAGGGCAAGAAACAACAGATCGAAAGCTAGGTCAAGCGGATTCGCTCCCTGGTAATCGAGACATAAGCAAATACCATCTCGAAACTGGAGTAGGCCTTTACCTTCACTGCAAGGGGCCGAACCAGTATAAACCCCCCTGTCCTTTGTCCTGTTTAACCCCTTTAAGCTAACCTAGTTGTGATGGCTCCATGACTAAGTCCTTTCGCTAGGACATCTATCGTGACTATTCCACGACATAATGTGCTTGATCTTCACACCGAAGTTGGTTGAAGCCCTCGAGGAAAAACGTTTGAAGACTTCCTGCACTTCAGTTTTGTAAGTGATGATATGCACCCATGTATAACGAGAATAGTCATCAACAATAACAAAGCCATATAAAGATGCAACATTAGTGAATGTGGCATAGTGAGTAGGGCCGAAGAGATCCACGTGAAGCAATTCAAATGGACGAGTGGTAGTCATGATAGTCTTCGAGGGATGCTTGGACTTCGTCATCTTTCCAGCTTCACAAGCTCCACACAGATGACCCTTGAGGAATTTGACACCCTTGATGCCAATGACGTGCTTCTTCTTCGCGAGAGTGTGTAAGTTCCTCATGCCCGCATGACCAAGTCGTCGATGCCATAACCAGCCTTCTAAGGCTTTTGCAAGTAGACATGTGGCAGGCTGTGGTCCTGTAGAGAAATCAACAATATACAAGTCTCCTCTCCTAAAGCCTTCGAAGACTTTGGAATAGTCAGATTCCATGATCACAACACAGCGATACTTGCCAAAGACAACAACCATATGAAGATCACAAAGCATTGAGACAGACAAGAGGTTGAATCCTAAGGAGTCGACAAGCATGACTTTGTCCATGTGTCGATCCTTTGAGATCGCAACCCTACCTAGACCCAATACCTTGATTTTTTTCCTTTGTCAGCGTAGGTGATATGCTTCAGATGCGATGGAGATAAAGCAGTGTCCATCAGTAAGCTCTTGTCACCGGTCATGTGATTTGTACATCCACTATCGAGGACCGACTTAGTAACTTTGGGTTGATCATCCTACAGATGAATTAGTGCAACTTATGAAATCATATACTTCATCAGTGAAGAATATGACATCAAATTCATCAGATTGAATTTCATCAAGCAATACAACAGATATAGCAGTATGAGGACGTGAGAAATGAATATTCATTTCTTCATGATTAGCTTGTGTCCTTTCAAGCATATTCAGGTCTCCAGCAAATTCATCAGACGTTCAAGTTCGTCTGGAGACCTGACCATGCATAAGAGATTAGTTCTTTTTCTTCACAACCCACATCTGAAGGGGTGGCAAAGCGTTCATCATTCTGCAAGCTCCATACGAGAAAGGTGGCATAGACACCAGTCCACTTTGTTTCACAGAAGAGGGGTTAGAGTAAGCATATGAATAAGCAGAGAAATTCTTCAAGGACTTATGAACATAATGATTTGAAGAATAATGCACATATTCATAGCCCTTATGGTTTCGCTGCGAAATAGAAATGTTAGCATGATGATGTTCATCTGAGGATTTTGATCTATATGAGGAATTTGATCCACATGAGGAATTTGGTCCATATGAGGACTTGGATCCATATGAAGACTTTGATCTGGGGTTCCTATTCTTCACAGGTGGTGTCATGATGACATTCACCTGAAGACTTTCAAGGCAGCTTTTGGGAACCCAAATTTTCTTCCTAGGGGGACCGTTCCTGCACTTAGTTCCAACATATCTAACAAATACTTCACCATTCTGGTTTTTCAACAGTCTATAGTTGGAGTCAAATGACTCATTAGAAGAATATGAAGATTCACATGTAAAGCAAGATAGGGTGGATAGATCTATGGGAGATCCTTTTGCAGCAACCCGTAAGGTTTTGGGATACTGGTCAGGTTTCCAGTAGGTCCCATCAGCATTGAGTTTCCTTTCCAAGGCAATACCCTCTTTTCTAGGGTTCCTATTGAGGATCTGCTTTTTAAGCACATCACAGAGAGCATGATGCCCTTTGAGGCTTTTGTACATGCCTGTCACATACAATTCCTTCAACCCTGCATTGTTAGTGATACTTGTGGTGTCTTGAGATGAGGAATTTTTTACCACAGAGACAGCTGAAGAAGTTGCAGCAATAGAAGCATTTGAACTTTCAGGTGAAGAATTAGCAGATTCACGTTCAATGCATTTCAAACATGGTGGAATGAATTCATCCTGAGTGGCACTGATCTGTTGAGCAAGCAATGAATCACGTTCCTTCTGAAGATCTTCATAACTCACTCTTAGCTCCTCAAGGTCTTGCTTTCTTTGAAGAAATTCATAAAAAAAGCTTCTCATGGTCAGCTAAGAGAGTTTTATGATGACTCTGAAGTTTATCAAACTTAGTCTAAAGTCTATGAAGATTTTCAGTCAAAGTTTGAGTTCGATCCCTTTCTTCATCCAACAGGTCATCACTTTTGTCTATCATATTTTGAACCTTTTCCAAAGCTTTTTGTTGTTTAGTGGCAATAGAAGCAAGCTTGGTATAGCTAGGTCCGAAATCATCATAAGATTCATCAGCACTAGACTCAGATGAGGAACATTCAGTTACCTTGGCACCTTTTGCCATGAGGCATGGTGCAGAGGATGATGGTTCAGGTTCGAAAGTCATCGTCTTGAGTGATTCCTTGAAATCCTCAAACCAGGGACCATGACGAGTTCAATGACCTTCATAGACGTCAGAGATTCGGTCCTAGATAAGCTTTGCATTGTAGAGATGCATAATGTTCCTGAACTGATTCCTAGATAAGCAGGAGCAGATGATGTCTTTTGCCATGAGGTCGAGTCGAGTGTACTTGCGAATATCATCAGCCTCCACCTTCTTGCAAAGATCGATAACGCCAATCTCAGTGACGGTCCACAGCTCGTTGTTCATCGCCATGAGGCGCTTCCTCATCATGGCCTTCCACTTGGGATAATCATGACCATCAAAGATGGGGCATGTCACTTTCTTCATTCCTGCGGTCGACATAACTAAAACTCCAGGTGGTTAAACCAAATCACACATGACAAGGGAGTACCTTGCTCTAATACCAATTGAAAGTGCGTTAAGTCGACTAGAGGGGGGTGAATAGGCGATTTTTACAAATTCATCACTGAGGAATTTCAAGGTGAGGAATTTCAAGGTTTAAGGTTTTTGATGCACAAGCAGAATTCCCGCTTAGTACAGGCGAAGGCTAGCAAATAGGTTGAGAAGCAGCTAGCTAGAGAGCAACAATGGTCATGAATATGCATTATGCATAAGTAACATTGGATATTAGCATGAGTAGGATATTGAAGTGCGTTAAGTCGACTAGGGGGTGAATAGGCGATTTTTACAAATTCATCGCTAAGGAATTTCAAGGTGTGGAATTCCTAAGTCACGAACAACTAGCAGCGGAATAAGTACTCAGATGCAAGCATAACAGAGTAGTAATGAAGTCATCATGATGAAATAAAAACAAGCACAGAGTACAAGTAGCGTGAAAACATGATAAGTAGGCTGAAGACAAAAGTGACTGAAGAATTAGGATTGAAGAAATTGAGAAAGTCTTCAGTCAAATTCTTCAAACAGTAATGATCAAGTTCAACAACACATGAATGAGGAAATGAAAGGGTTGAGGAAATAGAACCAGTGGCTTGGAGAAGACGATGATTTGGTAGACCAGTTCCAATAGTTGTGACAGTCGTATAGATGGTTGGAGCGGCTAAGTACTTAAACCCGAGGACACACAGTCCCAGACAAACAGTCCTCACCGTATTCTCCTTGAGATAAGATCACACAGACCTTTCCCAATCACTCATGGTAAGTCTTCAGGTTAATTCTAAACCTTCACAGGACACGGTCACTCGGCGATCCACAATTTCCTCTTGGATGCTCTAGACCATGACGCCTAACCGTCTGGAGGATGCACAATCCTCAAAGGTAACAAGCATCGGCCACACAGGAACAATCTCTTCAGTGATGATCAATCACTTTGGGTTTGTAGGTGTTTGGGTTTGGGTTTTCCTCACTTGATGATTTTCGCTCAAAGTCCTGGGAGGATGGAATGCTCTTAATGGCAAGTGTTAGTTTCCCTCGGAGCAGCCAACCAACTAGTAGTTGTAGGGGGCAGCTATTTATAGCCTAGGGAGCAGCCCGACATGATAAGACATAAATGCCCTTCAATGATATGATCGTTAGGTGGGTAGATAGTTTGGGACAACTGGCGCATAGCACAGCAACGGTCGGATATTTGAGCTATCAAATTCCTCAGGGCTATCATGTTCCTCACTTGTAGGCAATCCGCACTGGCGAATTCCTAACTCCTGAGTTAGAACAAATTCCTCAGAGACCAGAAGATATTCGTCTCTGTTACTGAAGAGATTTACTGAACTGTGTGATATTTCCAATGGCCTCACTCGAAAAGATTGGGTAGGTGTAGGATTTTGAGATGAGCATCACTTGGAAACTTTTCCTTAGTTTTACCTCGACTCCCTTTAACAATACGATGTTTCCTATGACTCAAGAAAGAGAAAATGAAACTACAAAAACAAAGGTCTTCACGCTTCATAATCCTCGCATGAATATCAAGTCTTCATGGTCACACCAATTTCTTCACTTTCAAAGTCTTCAAGAAAACCAAAGTCTTCAGCTGAAGACATTCATTTTTAGGGTTCAACTTTCATCGTAAATATCAAACTCCTCATAGACTTATAGACCTGTGTATACTCACAAACTCATTAGTCCCTTAACCTATAAGTCTTCAATACACCAAAATCACGAAGGAGCACTAGATGCACTTATAGATATGAACACCATGAACATAAATATCATAGAGGCTATGTTGGTTTTGATTCAACTACATGCATGAACATGTGCCAAGTCAAGCCACTCGAACATTCAAAGGAGGATACCATATCATCATACTACATCACAATCATTTTAACGCAATGTTGGCATCCAAGATAAATTATTATCCACTCCTAGCTACTTATGCATGGCATGAGAAACTATAATCTCTAATTATCATTGCAAACATGTTTAATCATAATGGGTTGAATCATGAATACTAGGTTAAACATATTTACAAAAATAGAACAAGTCAAGTTCATACCCGTTTCTCTCTACCACGGCCAGTTCATCGAATATCGTCATTTTTGCCTTTCACTTGCACGACCAAATGATATGAAAATAATAATAGTGCAAGAGTGACATGGACTAAGCTGGAATCTGTAAACATATTATTCAACAGGAGAAGACAAGGTAAAATGGGCTCTTTGTTAGATCAACAATAATGCAAATGAGAGCCACTCAACATTTTCATCGTGGTCTTCTCCTCGGTAAGACTCAATAAAAAGAAAAGAAATACAGAGAAACATACTGAAATATTTTTGGATTTTTTGGTTTTCTTGAAAGAAATACAGAGAAACATACTGAAATATTTTTGGAGTTTTTGGTTTTCTTGAAATAAAGCAAGTAAAAAGGGAAAAACAAAAACGAGAAAAACTATTTACACGGGAAAGCCCCCAACAAGCAAAAGAAGAACAAGGAAATCTTTTTGGGTTTTCTTTTTAGTGCTACAACAATTTAAACTAGGAAGAAAAACCGAAAAGAAGCAAGAAATATATTTTTGGATTTTCTCAAAGTTTTTCAAACGCACAAGAAGAAAGCGAGAAAATAAATTTAACACGGATAATACAATGAAAAAGTGTGGACACCGACAAATGGAATGAAATGTGAGAACATGAATGTAATGTCGGTGGAAGTACGTACTTCCAATAGTGATCGTTGGATACTTTTCAATAACATTAATACTCCCTCCGTTTTTATTTAGTTCGCATATTAGCTTTGGTCAAAGTCAAACTTTACAAACCTTGACCAAGTTTATAAACAAAAATATTAAGATATACAATAACAAATCAACAACATTAGATTTATTATTGAATGTACTTTCACATCATATAGATTTATAATGATAAATGTCTATATTGTTTTCTATAAACTTGGTCAAACTTTACGAAGTTTGACTTCAGTCAACTCTAATATGCAAAGTAAATAAAAAAGGAGGGAGTACCATTAACTTGAAATTGTTTCTTCTGAAAGTGCACCGTATGCCCATTACCATTGATATGGAAAGTGAATTTGCTTTTATTGCAATCAATAACAGCCCCTGCATTATTCAAGAAGGGTCTACCAAGGATAATCAACATGTTGTCGTCCTCGGGCATCTCAAGTATAACAAAGTCAGTCAAAATAGTAACATTATCAACAACAACGGGCACATCCTCACAAATACCGATAGGTATGGCTGTTGATTTGTCAGCCATTTGCAAAGATATTTCAGTAGGTGTGAGTTTATTCAAATCAAGTCTTTTATATAATAATAAAGGCATAACACTAACACCAGCTCCCAAATCACATAAAGTAGTTTTCACATAATTTCTTTTGATGGAGCAAGGTATAGTTGGTATTCCCGGATCTCCAAGTTTTTTAGGTACTCCATCTTTAAAAGTATAATTAGTAAGCATGGTGGAGATTTTAGCTTACAGTATTTTTCTCTTATTGGTGATGATGTCTTTCATGTACTTTGCATAAGGAGGCGTTTTTAAGATATCAGTCAAGTGTGCAAAAAGACTGGCATCAGCATTTCAGCAAAGCGTTCAAATTCTTCATCTTTAGTTGACTTAGGTGGAAAGGGCATAGGCTTTTGAACCCATGGTTCTCTTTCCTTACCGTGTTTTCAAGCAACAAAGTCTCTTTTATCATATCTTTTATTCTTGGGTTGTGGGTTATCAAGATCAACTGCAGGTTCTATCTCAACATCATTGTCTGGTTCTTCATTATTGTCTAGTTGAGTATCTTCATGAGCATTATCATTATCTTTTTCATTATCAGAAGGTGAGTGTTCACTACCAAATTGAGTTTCAGCATCAGAGATAGAAACTTCATTATCATTATCAGGAGGTTTTTCTACTTCAGGTTCACTAGAGGCATGCAAAGTCCTATCATTTTTCTTCTTTTTTTTCTTTTTAGAAGGACTATGTGCATCAGTGTTAATTCTTTGAGAGTCTTGTTCAATTCTTTTTGGGTGTCCCTCAGGATAAAGTGGTTCCTGAGTCATTTTACCTCCTCTAGTTGCTACTCTAACAGCAAAGTCACTTATAATATTATTCATTTCATCAAGCAACTCTCTTTGAGATTTATCAACTTGTTCTAACTGAGTTTGAACCATAGAAGCATGCTTCCCCACACCTCTAACATCATTTGAGATTCTAAATAACAAGTCACTCAAGTGAGCAATCATATCAGAATTGTATTTTAATTGTTTCATAACATTTGCACTGAAGTGATCTTGCTTTCTAATGTAATTTTCAAACTCATAAAGGCATTGGCTAGGGTGCATATTGTGAGGATTATCATTAGCATTGAATTTCATTAGAGAATTTACCTCTACCACCTTAGGTGGTGGTGGTGTATCAAGCCCATATATTTCTTCAATATGAGGTAAATTTTTGACATCCTTAGCTTTAATACCTTTTTCTCTTAAGATTTCTTTGCCTCTTGCAAGATACCCCTCTTCAGGACTGAGATATAAGATACCCCTCTTCTTCAGAGTGGGTTTGGTTCAGGAAGAGTCCAATCATCATAATTTTTCAATATGTTATTCAATAATTCTTCAGTTTTCCCAATAGTTCGTTCCCTGAGAACACAACCAGCACAACTATCTAGGAAATCCCTAGAAGCATTGGTTAGTCCATTATAGAAGATATCAAGTATTTCATTTTTCTTAAGAGGATGATCAAGCAAGGCATTAAGCAATTGGAGAAGCCTCCCCCAAGCTTGTGGGAGACTCTTTTCTTCAATTTGCACAAAATTAAATATTTCCTGTAAGGCAGCTTGTTTCTTATAAGCAGAAAAATATTTTTCAGAGAAGTAGTAAATCATATCCTGGGGACTACGCACACAAAACCAGGAGCAAGAGTACTGTACCAAGCTTTAGCATCACTCTTTAATAAGAACGGAAATAATTTGAGGATATAGTAATAGCGGATCTTCTCATCTTGAGCAAAAAGGGTGGCTATGTCATTCAACTTAGTAAGATGTGCCACTTCAGTTTCAGTTTCATAACCATGGAAAGGATCAGATTCAACCAAAGTAATTAACTCTGGGTCGACAAAGAATTCATAATCCTTATCATCAACAAAGATAGGTGAATTAGGAAACTTAGGATCACATTTCACTTTAGCATTCAAAGATTTCTCTTTATACTTGCATAATAATTTCTCTAGATCCTCTTTATCCTTACAAGCACAAATATCTCTAGTTGTCTCCTCATTCATAACATAACCTTCCGGTGCCTTACTCAATTCATATCTAGGAGGACTAGTTCTAGTAGGTGTTTCAAGGTTTTCAGTTTCAAGCTCATCATCAGTTTCAACAATATCATGTTGTCTTACTCTAGCAATTTGTTCATCAAGAAATTCACCTAGTGGCACATTATCATCAAGCAAGGTACTAGCATCATCATAAGCATCATTCATAGTAGAAGTAGCATCATTAATAACTTGCGACATATTAGAATTGATAACATGTGGTGCTGTTGCAAGTTTACTTATAATAGAAGGTGAATCAAGTGCGGAGCTAGATGGCAGTTCCTTACCTCCCGTCGTCTTAGAGGGAAAAATCTTGGTCTTAGCATCCATCCGATTATTCATAGTGATAAATTGATAATAATCCCAAGTGACTCAACAAATATAACTACGCTCCCCGGCAACGGCGCCAGAAAAAGGTCTTGATAACCCACAAGTATAGGGGATCGCAACAGTTTTTGAGGATAGAGTATTCAACCCAAATTTAAAGATTCGACAAGGGGAGCCAAAGAATATTTGTAGGTATCAGTAGCTGAGTTGTCAATTCAACCACACATGGAGATTAATTATCTGCAGCAAAGTGATCAGTAGCAAAGTAGTATGATAGTTTTGATAGTAGTAGCAACAACAATGGGAACGGTAACAATGATAACAACAGTTTTGTAGCAGTAACAATAGTAACAGCAGCAGTAGTAACTTAGCTAGAACAATATGTAGGAAAATCATAGGCATTGGATCGGCAATTTGTTGGATGATATTCATCATGTGACAGTTATAACCTAGGGCGATACGACACTAGCTCCAGTTCATAAATATAATGTAGGCATGTAGTCCGTAAATAGTCATACGTGCTTGTGGGAAGAACTTGCATGGCATATTTTGTCCTACCCTCCCGTGGCAGTAGGGTCCTATTGGAAACTAAGGGATATTAAGGCCTCCTTTTAATAGAGAACCGGAACAAAGCATTAGCACACGGTGAATACATGAACTCCTCAAACTACGGTCATCACCGGGAAGTGTCCCGACTATTGTCACTCCAGGGTTGCCGGATCATAACACGTAGTAGGTGACTATAACTTGCAAGATCGGATCTAGAACATAGATATAATGGTGATAACATAAACGGTTCAGATCTAAAATCATGACACCCGGGCCTAAAGTGACAAGCATTAAGCATGGCAGTCATAGCAACATCAATCTCAGAACATAATGGATATTAGGGATCAAGCCCTAACAAAACTAAATCAATTACATGATGAATCTCATCCAACTCCTCACCGACCAGCGAGCCTACGAAGGAATTACTCACTCCCGGTTGCGGGGGGCATCATGGAATTGGCGATGGAGAAGGGTTGGTGATGACGAAAATCAAAGGTCCCCATCTCCGGAGCCCCAAACGGACTCCAGATCTGGCCTCCCGATGAAGAACAGGAGACGGCGGCGGCTTCGTCTCGTGGAACGTGATAATTCTTTCTCCCTCATTTTTTTCTAGAAAAATAGGATTTTATAGCATCGGTTTCATGGTCTCTGGGGCCACCAGGTGGGGACAACCCACCTGGGTGCGCCTGGAGGGGGGTGATACGTCTCCAACATTTCTATTATTTTTTATTGTTCTATGATATTCTATTACCTGTTTTGGATGTTTATGGGCTTTACTAAACACTTTTATATCATTTTTGGGACTAGCCTATTAACCAGAGGCCCATCCCAAATTGTTGTTTTCTTGCCTATTTCAGTGTTTCGAAGAAAAGAGTATCAAACGGAGTCCAAACGGAATGAAACCTTCATGAGAGTTATTTTTGGAACGGAAGCAATCCAGGAGACTTGGAGTGGACGTCAGGGAAGCTTCGAGGTGGCCACGAGGCAGGGAGGTGCGCCCTACCCCCTGGGCCCGCCCCCACCCTCGTGGGCCCCTCATGGCTCCCCTGACCGACTTCTTTCGCCTATATATATCCATATACCCTAAAAACATCGGGGAACACAATAGATCGGGAGTTCCGCCGCCGCAAGCCTCTATAGCCACCAAAAACCAATCGGGACCCTGTTTCGGCACCCTGCCGGAGGGGGGATCCCTCACCGGTGGCCATCTTCATCATCCCGGTGCTATCCATGGCGAGGAGGGAGTAGTTCACCCTCGGGGCTAAGGGTATGTACCAGTAGCTATGTGTTTGATCGCTCTCTCTCTCTCTCTCTCGTGTTCTTGAGGTGATACAATCTTGATGTATGTCTTGCCGTGCTTATCTGTGGTGACAATGGGATACTCACGTGATCTACTTGATGTATGTTTTGGTGATCAACTTGCCGGTTCAATGAACTTATGCATAGGGGTTGGCACACATTTTCGTATTGACTCTCCGGTAGAAACTTTGGGGCACTCTTTGAAGTACTTTGTGTTGGTTGCATAGATTAATCTGAGATTGTGTGATGCATATTGTATAATCATGCCCATGGATACTTGAGGTGACATTGGAGTATCTAGGTTACATTAGGGTTTTGGTTGATTTGTGTCTTAAGGTGTTATTCTAGTATGAACTCTATGTAGATCGAACGGAAAGAATAGCTTCATGTTATTTTACTACAGACTCTTGAATAGATTGATCAGAAAGGATAACTTTGAGGTGGTTTCATACCCTACAATAATCTCTTCGTTTGTTCTCTGCTATTAGTGACTTTGGAGTGACTCTTTGTTGCATGTTGAGGGATAGTTATATGATCCAAGTATGTTATTATTGTTGAGAGAACTTGCACTAGTGAAAGTATGAACCATAGGCCTTGTTTCCTAGCATTGCAATACCCTTTGTGCTCACTTTTATCACTTGTTACCTTGCTGTTTTTATATTTTCATATTACAAAAACCTATATCTACCATCCATATTGCACTTGTATCACCATCTCTTCGCCGAACTAGTGCACCTATACAATTTACCATTGTATCGGGTGTGTTGGGGACAGAAGAGACTCTTTGTCATTTGGTTGCAGGGTTGTTTGAGAGAGACCATCTTCATCCTACGCCTCCCACGGATTGATAAGCCTTAGGTCATCCACTTGAGGGAAATTTGCTACTGTCCTACAAACCTCTGCACTTGGAGGCCCAACAACGTCTACAAGAAGAAGGTTGTATAGTAGACATCAAGCTCTTTTCTGGCGCCGTTGCCAGGGAGGTGAGTGCTTGAAGGTATATCTTTAGATCTTGCAATCGAATCTTTTTGTTTCTTGTTTTATCACTAGTTTAGTTTATAAAAGAAAACTACAAAAAAATGGAATTGAGTTTGCCTCATACGCTTCATCTTTTTAATATCTTTCGTGAAAATGATGGAAAGGAAAATTGAGCTCAATTGCTAGAAGAAGAATGCATTAAAATGTTTGGTACTAGATCTTTGTATGATGAGCATGATTGCAATGTTGTCAGTATGAATTCCTTTAATATCCATGATGCTAATGATATTCAAAGCCACAAGCTTGGGGAAGCTATGTTTGATGAAGATGATATTTTTTGTCCCCCAAGTTTTGATGAGCAAATTTATTATGATGAAAGCATGCCTCCTATTTATGATGGTTATATTGATGAAAGTGGGTTTGGAAGAGTGTCAACTTTAGGAAGTAATGATCCCACTATTTTGGAGGGTGTTGAATCTTATAATATTTATGAAAGTGGATTTGAAGAGGTCATGACTTTATTTAGTGATGAATCCACTATTTTGGAAGAGGTTTCAATTGATTATGATGAGAACAAAGTTGCTACTTATGATGATTATTGTGATGAAACTTGTGCTATAAAAAGTAGTGATGATTATATTTATGAAAGAATTCATGATTATGATTACCCTTTTCTAAACATTACTCTTTTAATATGGAAACAATTTATAGTATTTGAGTCTCTTATGATACTCCCACTATTCCGAATGAGAAGAATTTTGCTTATGTGGAGAGTAATAAAATTTCTATGCTTGTAGATCATGAAAAGAATGCTTTAGGTGATGGTTATATTGTTGAAATCATTCATGATGCTACTGAAAATTATTATGAGGGAGGAACATATGCTTGTAGGAATTGCAATAATATCAAGTTTCCTCTCTATGTGCTTAAAGTTTTGAAGTTATGCTTGCCTATGCTAGTTGATTATTGTTCCCATAAATTGTTTGCTCACAAAATCCCTATGCATAGGAAGTGGGTTAGACTTAAATGTGCTAGTCATATTCGTCATGATGCTCTCTTTATGTTTAAATTCTTATCTTTTATGTGAGCATCATTGTCATCATCATGCCTAGCTAGAAAGGCATTAAAGAAAAGCACTTGTTGGGAGACAACCCAATATTTACCCTTACTGTTTTTGTGTGTCCACATGATTATGCTACTGTAGTAATCATGTTTTATAGCTTTTGTTTCTATAAAGTGCCAAGTAAGACCTTTAGGATAGCTTATGGTGATAGTTGTGTCGATCCTGCTGAAAATCAGAAACTTTTGCACCCAGTAAATTAGTTTTGATAATTCAAATAAACGTGTTTTTGATCTGATTCTTTTGGCTATGGATTTTTACACAAATTTCTCAGGTTTTCCTAATTTGGTAGGATTTTTGGAGTTCCATAAGTATACCTTTGATACATATTACTACAGACTGTTCTGTTTTGACATATTCTGTTTTCTATGTGTTGTTTGCTTATTTTGATGAATCTATGAGTAGTATCAGAGGGTATGAACCATAGATAAGTTGGAATACAGTATATATTACACCAATACAAATTTAGAATGAGTTCACAACAGTACCTAAGTGGTGAATTATTTTCTTATACTAACGGAGCTTACGAGTTTTCTGTTGAGTTTTGTGTTGTGAAGTTTTCAAGTTTTGGGTAAAGATTTGATGGACTATGGAATAAGGAGTGGCAAGCGCCTAAGCTTGGGGATGACCAAGGCACCCCAAGGTAATATTCAAGGACAACCAAGAGCCTAAGCTTGTGGATGCCCTGGAAGGCATCCCCTTTTTCGTCTTTGTCTATCGGTAACTTTACTTGGAGCTATATTTTTATTCACCACATGATATGTGTTTTGCTTGGAGCATCTTGTATGATATGAATCTTTGATTTTTAGTCTACCACAATCGTACTTGCTGTACACACCTTTTGGGAGAGACACACATGATTTTGAATTTATTAGAATACTCTATGTGCTTCACTTATATCTTTTGAGCTAGACAATTTTGCTCTAGTGCTTCACTTATATCTTTTTAGAGCACGGCGGTGGTTTTATTTTGTAGAAATTATTGATCTCTCATGCTTCACTTATATCATTTTGAGAGTCTTTTAGAACAGCATGGTATTTGCTATGGTTGTAAAATTGGTCCTAGAATGATGGGCATCCAAGTTGGGTATAATAAAAACTATCATAGAAAGTGAATTGGATGCTATGATCAATTTGATGCTTGATAATTGTTTTGAGATGTAATGGTGGTAATATTAGAGTCATGCTAGTTGGGTAATTATGAAATTGAGAAATACTTGTGTTGGAGTTTGCAAGTCTCATAGCATGCACGTATGGTAACTGTTGTGTACCAAATTTGAAGCATGAGGTATTTCTTTGATTGTCATCCTTTGTGTGGAGGTCGGGATCGCGCGATGGTTAACTCCTACCAACCCTTTGTCGGTGTCAAAACCGGCGGATCTCGGGTAGGGATCCCGATCTGTGCGTCTAAGGCTAATGGTAATAGGAGGCAAGGGACACAATGTTTTACCCAGGTTCGGGCCCTCTCGATGGAGGTAAAACCCTACTTCCTGCTTGATTGATATTGATGATATGGGTGTTAGAAGAGTTGATATACCACGAGATCGTAGAGGCTAAACCATAGAAGCTAGCCTATGATGATTATGATTGTGTGATAAGTATATTTCACATATATGATTTTGGTACTCAAATGTAGCATCTATCGTGATATATCCGTCCATTCTTGCCATGATTGATTGAATATTGCTTGATAATCATAAAAAAGATCATTTACTAGTCTTTGATCTATCTTCCAGAAATGTGCGCAAAGGCACCAATAATCGTCAAGATTCTGTCTAGGTGGTTATCGAGAAGAGTGAAGAAAAGAAGAGAAGGAAGGAGATACTTGAGTGAGATGAAAAGAAGTAACCAGGGGGCTTGCTAAAGAAGTGAGAGGATCTTCTTGTGAAGAAAGAAGAAAATGAGAAGGGCTAAAATTGCAAAGTGGCAGATCAGAGGAGGGGTCAAAATCCCTAGCGGTAGCTGATCCCCATCGGGCCTGGCTACACACATCTCTCTTTCCCCCAACCTCCTTCTCCACCTCCGGCCATCGCCACGACCAGGCCGGCGTGGTGGTGCGCCTCCCATCCATCAGCGCCGCAAGCCACCACCATCTCCACCAGCACCGCTCACCACCTCGCGTCGCCGCGCCGCCCAGCACCTCCACGCACCATCCATCAATGCCGCCACCAGCGTTGCCCCGTCTCCATCAGCGCCACACACCACCACAACCAGCGCCATAGCTCCACTCCTCCTCCCACGCTCCTCCTGCTGCTTCTCCTCGCCTCTTTGTCTTGCTGCTCCTCCTCCTCTTCTTGCTGCTGTTGTTCTCCTTCTCTCTCAACCCATGCTGCTGCACCTCTTCTTTGTTACTGAACTATTGCTCCTTGCTAGCTCCAGGACGCCTACCTTGCTGTCCCTCACCTCCTCTCTGAACCTTTCTGCTGCTGCTCTTTTCCCTCACTCTCCTGCTGCTTCTCTTCTTCTATCCCCAAAATTGCTGCTACCCCCTCTCTCCAGATCCCCTGCGTGCCTTGCTCCTCCTCTCACCCTGCTGCTCTATTTCTTCTCTGAACCTCGCTTGCTGCTACTTCCGCTACCTTGCTGCTGCTCTGCTTCCTTACCTCCGTTGTTCTTGCTTCTCCTCTGAACCCCTACTGCTACCGCTCCTAATCTTCTCTCCAACCTCCTGCTGTCTCTCTCTTTCTCTCTCTCCCTCTCTCTCTGAAATATCTGTGCAATCCAAGGGTTTCTTCCACTGGCGTTCATGGTCCTCGTCTGAGCCGGAATTGCCACCTATAATGGCGGGGAGCAAGCAGAGAGATCCCATAATCCATCCCCGGGGGAGCGAATATGCCTCATACCTCATCTGCTAAGGGGCGTCGGGTTTCCAATCCACCCATTCCTTCGCGGGCTCCTGGAGTTCTACGGCCTCCAGTTGCACAACTTCACCCCCGCCTCCGTACTGCATATAGCAGGATACATCGCCCTTTGTGAACTATTTCTGGGCTGCGAGGCTCACTTCGGGTTATGGAAGAAGTTGTTCTGCCAAGTTCCTTGCAATTAGGGGGAATCCATATGTTAGGTGGGCGGAACCGAAGTATGGCGCGTCGCCGAGACCAGATACCTATCCAGTACTCCCAAGAAGGCACCGGAGAACTGGCCCTCGGAGTGGTTTTATGTTGATGACGTTCCCCTTCCGGATCCAGTCCGGACAGGTCTCCCTGAGTTCAGTAATGCTCCACCGAAGGCACGTCAAAGTTGGCGCCCTCGGGGCCCCCAAGAGGAGGATACCATAGAAATACACTTCCTGATGAGCAGGATAAAGTTACTGGCCACATCAGGGCTGACAATAGTCGAGGTTATGGCAATATGCATAATGCGGGGAGTGCAGCCGCTTCAATATCGAGGGAAGACCATGTGGCACTACAACGGGGAAGATGATGACACCTGTTGTGGTCGCAAGGGTCTGCACTCCGCCACTGCTCTCGCGAGGATATTGTCCGATTTGTATAAAGAAGAAGAAGAAGAATTCCTTCCTATTAAACCACGGGATGCGTTTTCTATGTACAACCCCCCAAGCTGGGTAAGTCGTCATTCTTTCACTTGCCTCATTCATTCTGGCGTCCTCCGTCAAGATTATTTACCTCGATATTTTTGAGCAGGAACTGAGGAGGGTCGTAGAAGGAATCTCCAGCCCCTCCCTACAACCAGAGGACCCCGGAAGGGCCTTCGATCCAGGACTCGAAGAAGACCCGGATATTACTGTGGAGCTCGTCAACGGGACATTTTATCAGGCGAGCTGTGATGGCGCCTCAGTGGCTATTATCGTCGACTATCCCCGACTGCTACCTGCATCGCGTGTAAGCAAAGCCAAAAAACCCTATCCTCTAAAGAGGAATCCTTTCTGATGCCATGCCCTATGCCTGAGATATCTTATTTTTGTAGAGACGACAGTCGGAACGCGACATCGAGCCCCTGGGGGCTCGTAGGCAAAGGGCGTCCGGATCAGGCAGGCTTAAGAGTAAGGCGGTTAGGGCCGAAATGCCGCTACAAAGGTATGGTAAAAACCTGCTCTGTGATTATTGTGTTTGAAATGTGACAGCACCCTTTGTGTCCTGGCAGAAAGAGGAGTAGCCGGACTATATCCGGAGATTTTGCCAATCATGCCTCCACCAGCCGGATTCCAGGACCGGCTTCAAGAGAGGAAGCGGACGCGGGTCCGATGCCGAATTGTCCTCTGACAGAGGATGCGGATATGCTCTCCGCCACGAATTCCGAAGTAGAGAGTGCCATGAATCATCGGCGCCGACGGGCCGTACAATGCAACAACATCTTTTCCGAAGAGGCATTTAATGCTTTCAATTCGGGAGACGCATACATCCGAGCTGCTTAAGGCGGGCTTGCCAGGGCGACGGACCAGTATGCTAAAGATATACGGGTAAGAAAATTTGATAAGCGTATATAGCAGTAGCCCCTGAGACTTTAAACGGTTGGAACAACTGTTTTAAGGATCAATTTATGCACAGGTCCTTGTAGATAAGAATGCTCAATTGTCTCGAGAGCTGGAGGAGTGCAAGACTCAGCTGAGGGCCACGGTTGCCAAGCTAGAGGAATCCCAAAGGGCCTCATCTGGTAACATTTATCTTAATTGTATGGAAATGTACCAGTTAGTAAGTGGCTTGTATGATAAGTCTAACAGAAAATTCTGCAGACAATCCCGGGGTGAATCCGGAGGCTGTAAGAGGTGATGAGTCACATCTCCAGAGGCAGCTAAAAGCTGGCGAGCGTATTCTTACGCAAGTTAGGCAGGAGAAGAACAATCTTCAAGATGCCAATGTCCGGCTGGGCGTCGAATTAGGAGATGTTCGTGCTCAGCTGGGGGACTCCATGGAGGAGAACAGAAGGCTTCGTCGCGGCATTTATGGTAAGAGCCAAGACGAACTGTAGTACAGCTCGGCGAGGAAGCATATTGAAAGAATTTATATCTGTAGGTATGTTGACGGGCCGCCCTAAAGAGGAGATGCCCGCGTCTGCAGGCGATTTGTTGCAAGACCTTTCACAGCTGCACGAGCGAGCTCGGCAGGTGATGCAGGGTATTGCCCAGGCCTTGTGGCCATCCAGTTTCCTGCCAAAAGGCATGGGGGAGCTCGTGGATATGCTCCAAGGAGCATGGCGGCGCTTCCAGTTGTGGAAGATGTCGGCCTGCCGACAAGGTGCAAGAGAAGCCTGGGCTATGGTGAAGACGCGCTACACCAAGCTTGACCCGAACCATATGGCCGAAGTTGGACCGGCGGGGCCAGATGGGCAAGAAATTCCTGTGAGTCTAGTGTATGACCAGGTAGCGTTAGCCGCAAAGTATTCCCAACAGGATTGTAAGCTAGATAGCCTGTTGGACGGTATAGAGGAAGAGTATAGTCAGTCCAAGTGACTATGTAATTCAATGAACATATGTAGTCCCTAGCCGGATTAAAATCATTTGTCATGGCGGACCTTTTCGCTTCAGCCCCCGGATCCGACAGTCCGTGATGTATCCGAATACCCGCTCAGTTATGCAAAACCGGGGTATGCGTGGAAACCAGGCATAGGGTTCATAAGTGCTTGAACAGACAAGTACCCAACTAGTTATGTTATATTACATGGATAGTAAGAAACATCTTCCAGGGAGAATAGTTCCGTTAGGGGTTCCTTTCCCTGGGTATGCATGCAGCGATGTACATGTCTGGACTGCGAACAGAAACGAGGGATGCAAAACTTCTGGGGATTCACGTTGTGATAAACGAAAAAAAATCTTTTGTTCACTGACCGAATATTCCCTTAAGAACGCTAGCTTTCGGCTTCACCCAGTCTGAGGTACACATCCGGCTGAACCGGCAGTAACAATCGTAGAGGTGCTCCCCTTATGCCCTAGCCGAATTAACGAGAATGTAGGGCATAAACGCAAGAGCCAGGCAACCCAGCATGGCCACATCTTAAGTCATATTGATGCATATAATGGTGAAAAAAAGGCACATATGGAAAAAGAATGCATATGTGATAGGCAAAAAGCCATTAAAGTAATTATATTTAGCTTCCGTATAGGAAGCCCCCAGGTATGGCTTACACACATAGAGTTGTAGGAGTGATCCGAGCGTCCGCACTGTAGTGAGTACTTTGTGTGAAGAAGGAAAAAAGGTCGAGAAAGGAAAAAGGAGGGAACATAATTAAAAAGGAGGGGGTAAGGAGACGAACACTGAGTTCGGCGCTAGGCGTAGAATCTCCGGAGTCTGGCCGCGTTCCATGGGTTTGGCTTGGGTCTGTTATCGGATGCATTACGTAGGCGGTACGCTCCTCCGGTGAGAACTTTATCGATAATGAAGGGACCCTCCCACTTAGGTTTGAGCTTGTCCTTCTTCTTCTCCGGTAGGCATAGAACGAGTTCACCAATATTATAAGTTTTGGCCTGCACTTCTCTGCTTTGGTACCATTGAGCCTGCTGCTGATAGAATGCGGAACGGGCTTTTGCGACATCGCGCTCCTCCTCCAGGGCATCTAAGTTGTCCTGCCGATCCAACTCGACTTCCTTCTCTTCGTACATGCGCACGCGAGGCGAATCATGTATTATGTCGCAGGGTAGTACTGCTTCTGCGCCGTACACCATAAAAAATGGTGTATATCCGGTGGTGCGATTTGGCGTGGTCTGCAGCCCCCATAGTATGGAATCGAGCTCCTCGACCCAGTGCGTGTCTGATTCTGTCAAGGATCGCACTAGTCTGGGTTTGATGCTACTCATGATGAGACCGTTTGCACGTTCGACCTGGCCGTTTGTTTGGGGATGATAGACGGAGGCGTAATCGAGCTTAATGCCCATGTTGTCGCACCAAGTTTTCACTTCATCGGTTGTGAAGTTTGAGCCATTGTCAGTGACGATGCTGTGGGGGATGTCGTATCGGTGTACAACCCCCGATATGAAGTCTATCACTGGTCCGGATTCGGCCGTTTTGACTGGTTTGGCTTCTATCCATTTGGTGAACTTGTCCACCATGACCAATAAGTATTTTTTTCTTATAGCTTCCCCCCTGAAGGGGTCCGACCATATCCAGCCCCCAGACCGCGAAGGGCCAAGTGATGGGGATTGTTTGGAGGGCGGTAGGGGGCATGTGGCTCTGATTGGCAAAGAGTTGGCAACCGACGCAGTGTTGGACAAGGTCTTGTGCGTCTGCTCGGGTTGTAGGCCAATAAAAGCCTGTGCGGAAGGCCTTGCTAACAAGTGCCCGAGCCGCAGCATGGTGTCCGTCGAGTCCGGCATGGATTTCAGCCAAGAGCTTCCGCCCTTCCTCTTCGGAGATGCATCTTTGGAGCACTCTGGTCGCACTTTTCTTATAGAGTTCCCCCTCGTGGACCTTATAGGCTTTGGAACGCCGCACGATGCAACGTGCTTCATTTTGGTCCTCGGGGAGTTCCTGCCTATTTAGGTAGCCAAGAAGGGCTCAGTCCACGAGGCGATTACAGCCATGATTTCGTGGGCCGAAGGTGTTATTTCGGTGGCGGAGCCTCCGATTATGTCTGATGGTTCGGAATCTCGGGGTGTATTCGGATACGTACTAGTGTTGCCGGACTCCCTGTCGGTGTCAAAACCGGCGGATCTCGGGTAGGGGGTCCCGAACTGTGCGTCTAGGCGGATGGTAACAGGAGACAAGGGACACGATGTTTTACCCAGGTTCGGGCCCTCTTGATGGAGGTAAAACCCTACGTCCTGCTTGATTGATATTGATATTGTGGATGTTTACAAGAGTGGATCTACCACGAGATCAAGGAGGCTAAACCCTAGAAGCTAGCCTATGGTATGATTGTAATGGTTGTTGTTGTGTCCTACGGACTGGAGCCATCCGGTTTATATAGACACCGGAGAGGGCTAGGGTTACATAGAGTCGGTTACAATGGTAGGAGATCTACGTATCCGTATCGCCAAGCTTGCCTTCCACGCCAAGGAAAGTCCCATCCGGACACGGGACGAAGTCTTCAATCTTGTATCTTCATAGTCTTGGAGTCCGGTCGATGATGATAGTCCGGCCGATGATAGTTCGGCCGATGATGGTAGTCCGGCTATTCGGACACCCCCTAATCCGGGACTCCCTCAGTAGCCCCCGAACCAGGCTTCAATGACGATAAGTCCAGCATGTGTGTAGTCTTCGGCGTTGCAAGGCGGGTTCTCCTTCAAGTTCTACGTACCTGCTGAACAGTGTCCGGCTTCCTCATCAATGTTGTGCGTCTTGGCTTCCACGCCCAATAATGGCCTTCTTCCACGCGTCGCGCGAATGTGAGAAGCCAGGGTGTCTTTTATGTTTTACCCCCTAGTTGTGCGAATAATCTGCCTATAAGGGAGGCAAGAATCCAGATCCAAATCACCATCTTCCTCCCGCAAATACTCATCGGAGCGCTTTCGACCAAGAATCCATTCCATCATGGACCGTCAACGCGGCTCCTCTTCTCGCGCTCCCAGCCCTTTGCCAGGAGATTGGAGGAGATGCTCTGTTCCGCACAACGAGCTGGTGAAGCTCCAAGCGGGGGGATATCTCCCTCCGGCCTTTATGGTTCCGGTTCGAGCCGGGCTGGCCACCTACAAAGGTGGGAAGCAAGCGGAGGTTACCCCAAGTCCCAACAAAGGGGAGCGGGTATGCTTCGTCCCCTATCTGATAAGGGGGCTCCGATTTCCTGTACATCCATTCCTCCGCGGGCTCCTGGAGTTCTACGGACTCCAGCTTCATCACCTCACGCCCGCCTCAATCCTGCATATTGCAGGTTACGTAGCTCTTTGCGAGCTATTCCTGGGCGTCGAGCCCCATTTCACGCTGTGGAAGAGGTTGTTCTGCCTTGTACCCCGCTCTCACGAGGGGTCCATATATCAAGTGGGCGGTGCCGAAATATGGCGCATTGCCGGGACCGGATATCCATCCGGAACCCCTAAGAAGGCGTCCGAAGACTGGCCTTCGGGATCAACGGGGAGGACGATGCCACCCGTCATGGCCGCAAAGGGCCGGATTCGGTCGAAGACCTGGTGACGATCCTGTCCGGCTTGTATAAGGGGGAGAAGGAGGATTTCCTTCGGACGAACCCGTTAAATGGGTTCTCCATGAATAATCCCCGGCCTTGGGTAAGCGAACACTCTGCGTGCCCGACCCATGCTTTTTGAAACTTAAGTTTCTTATATTGTGTTCTTCTTTCGACGCAGGAACTGCGCCGGATCGTGGAGGACATGCTAAGTCCAGCTCCGCAACCCGAGGATCCAGAGAGATCCCGGGATCCGGCCTCCGAAGAGGATCCGGACATAAAGGTGGAGCTAATCGACGGGGTGTTCCACCAGCTCAGCATGGACAATGCTTTAGTCGCCATCACGGTCGACTATCCCGGACTATATCCGGCTTCCCAGGTGATTGCGACCGAAGTCCTGACACCGTCATTCCTTCCTTGCTTATTTCTGACCACCTTATATGATGGCGCTGTGCAGGAGGCGCCCCTAGGGCGAGAAGCCGAGCCCGCGGTGGCTGACCAACAAAGGCCAGTCTGGACCAGTAGGCGGAAGAGGAGCGCGGCGCGGACTGAAACGTCGCCGCAAAGGTGTAGCTCACAATTCATTATTTAGAGCAACGTTCCTAGGAAGCGTTTGAGTGCTCATGACTTTTGTAGCGAAAAAGGCGCCCGCCGGACTGCGGGCGTGGAGGTTGCCAATCCAACCTCTACCAGCCAGGCTCCAGCACCTGGTCTGGAGGGGGAGGCGAGCGCAAGGCGTGAGCCGGACGTTCCTCCGATGGAGGATGCCGACAGACTGTCCGCCACCAAGTCTGAGGTGGAGAGTGCCATGAATCACAGCCGCCGCCGGACAGTATTTCGTGACGCTTGCTTCTCCCCCAAGGCGTTGAATGCCTTTAATGCGGGGGACGCGCACCTTCGTGCTGCTCAAGATGGTTTTACCAGAGCCACGGAGCAGTATGTAAAAGACATACGGGTAAGAGAATTTAATAGTTGTATATGCCAGTAGCCCCCGAGACTTAAAGTAGTTATATTAACTGATTTAAGGATCATATGAAACGTAGGATCTTACCGAGAAGAATACCCAACTGTCTTAGGAGCTGCAAGAGTGCAAGGCCCAACTTGAGGCCGCACTCTCTGGTGCAGGAGGAAACACAGGGACCTCTCCTGGTAACGCATTATTTTAGAAAGATAAGTAGCGTTTGGCCTTTGCGCAAGTCTAAAAAATGACGTTGCAGGTGCTGCCGGACAAGATCCGAACAGGCAAGAACTTCTGCGCCAACTAAAGGCCGGCGAGAGGGTGTTGTATAAGGTGCAGCATGAAAGGAACAAGCTCCAGGATGCCCATGCCCAGCTTGGAGAAGAGCTGAAAGGCGTTCGGGCCGAGCTGTCGGGCTCCGTTAAGGAGAATCAGCGGCTTCGTCGCGGCATCTATAGTAAGTGCTTGAGTGAACTCCTTTGAAAAGAAGAGTTCGGCTAGGAAGTCAATTTGACAGAATATGTCTGCAGGTATGCTCACAGGTCGCCCTGCGGAGGAGATGCCCGTATCAACGGGTGATCAACTTCCCGAATTGTTGCAACTGATCGAACAAGTTCGGCAGGCAATGAGCGGCGTCATCCAGGCTTTATGGCCAGCCTTCTCCTTACCCGAGGGTCTTGGGGAGCTTGCGGAGAAGCTTCAAGGAGTGCGGCAGCGCTTCCATTTATGGAAGATTTCGGCCTGCCGCCAAGGTGCCAGGGAGGCCTGGGCCATGGTAAAGATGCGGTACAAGAAGGCGGATCCCAACCACATGGCCGAAGTCGGACCTGTGGGGCCTGATGGGAAGGAGATCCCTGTGAGTTTAGTATACGGCCAAGTAGAGTTGGCCGCTAAATTTTTCCAACAGGACTGTAAATTAGACAACCTGTTAGACGGGATTGAGGAAGAATACAATCAGTCGATTTGACAATGTATTATAAAATGACATATAAAATGCCTTCTAGCCGGATTGTAGATCGTTTGTCTTTGCCGACCTTTTCGCTTCGACCTCGGGACCCTAGAGTCCGGAGTGTGTCCGGATACCTTCTCGGTTATGAAACAACCGGGGTATGCATGGAGACCAGGCGTAGGGGTCATTAGTGCTTTATCAGACAAGTGCCCAACTAGTTATGTTATATTACATGGGTAGTAAGAAACATCTTCCAGGGAGAATAGTTCCGTTAAGGGTTCCTTTCCTCTGGGGGTGGCATGCCCTAAAGTGCATGTCCGGACTGCGAAAAAAGCAGAAAAACATCTGGGGGCAGATAAATAAGTGGATAAAAAATCATCTTTTAAGTCACCGACCGAATATTCCCTTAAGAACGCTAGCTTTCGACTTCACCCAGTCTGAGGTACACATACAGCTGACCCGGCAGTAACAATCGCAGAGGTGCTCCCTTTACCTCCTAGTCGAACAATCGGGAACGTAGGGGTAAGCACAGGAGCCAGGCAACCCAGCTTGGCCAAAACTTAAGTCATATCAATGCATATAATGGTGAATAAAAGGTACATGTGGAGGCTTGACACATGTGCTGGGCATGAAGCCCTTATAATTAAGCTTCTGGTAAAGAAGCCCCCAGGTATAATGAGTGCGGATAGCACATCAATTGCGCGCGAACGATGCGCAAGTAGGCCTTTTAAGGCTTTGATGAATAGGGTTGAGAAGAAAAAGATAAACAAAAGGCAGCTGAAGTAAAAAAAATTGGACGGGGGGAAAGGGACGAACTCTTAGTCCGGCGCTAGGCATAGAATCTTCGGAGGCGGGCTGCGTTCCATGGGTTCGGCTCGAGTCGGTTATCCGACGTATTTCATAGACGGTACGCTCCGCCGGTCAAGACTTTATCGATGATGAAGGGGCCTTCCCATTTGGGCTTGAGCTTGTCCTTTTTCTTGTCTGGCAGGCGTAGAACCAGTTCGCCAACGTTGTAAGTCTTGGCCCGTACTTCTCTGCTTTGGTATCTTCGAGCCTGCTGCTGATAGAATGCGGAACGAGCCTTGGCGACGTCGCATTCTTCCTCCAATGCGTCCAAGCTGTCCTGCCGATCCAACTCGGCTTCTCTTTCTTCGTACATGCGCACTCGAGGTGAGTCATGAATTATGTCGCAGGGCAAAACTGCTTCTGCGCCGTATACCATAAAAAATGGTGTGAATCCGGTAGTACGGTTAGGCATTGTCCGCAGCCCCCAGAGTACGGAGTCGAGCTCCTCTACCCAGTGCGTGTCAGATTTCGTAAGGGACCGCACTAGTCTGGGTTTGATGCCGCTCATTATTAGACCATTTGCTCGTTCCACTTGACCGTTGGTTTGAGGATGATAAACTGAAGCGTAATCGAGCTTGATGCCCATATTTTTGCACCATGATTTAACCTCATCGGCCGTGAAGTTCGTGTCGTTATCGGTGATGATGTTGTGGGGGACACCATAACGGTGTACTACCCCGGATATAAAGTCTATCACTGGTTCAGACTCTGCCGTTTTAACTGGCTTGGCCTCTATCCATTTGGTGAATTTATCCACCATGACCAATAGGTACCTTTGCTTGTGGGTTCCCCCTTTAAGTGGTCCAACCATGTCAAGCCCCCAGACCGCGAACGGCCAGGTAATGGGTATAGTTTTGAGGGCGGTGGGTGGCATGTGGCTCTGATTAGCAAAGAGCTGACAACCGACGCATCTTTGGACTAAGTCCTGAGCATCTGCCCGGGCCGTCGGCCAATAAAATCCTGTACGGAATGCCTTTCCTACAAGGGCCCGGGCTGCGGGGTGGTGTCCGCCTAGTCCGGCATGAATTTCAGCCAGAAGGTCTCGCCCTTCCTCTTCGGAGATACACCTTTGAAGGACTCCGGTTGTGCTTTTCTTATAGAGTTCTCCCTCATGGACCTTGTAGGCTTTAGATCGCCGGACTACGCAGCGGGCCTCATTATGGTCTTCGGGGAGTTCCTGCCTAAGCAAGTAGGCTAGGAACGGCTCTGTCCATGGGGCGATTACTGCCATTATGTCGTGAGCTGAGGGTGTTGTTTCGTCGGCTGGATCGCCGGTTATGTCAGATTGCTCTACGACTGCCTCCGGTTTGTTATTTCCGGACTCCTCTTCCCATAGTACGGATGGCTTGAACAACCGTTCCAGGAAGATATTTGGAGGGACAGCGTCACGTTTTGCGCCGATGCGTGCCAATACGTCGGCCGCTTGGTTATTATCTCTAGCTACGTGGTGGAATTCAAGTCCTTCGAACCGAGCTGACATTTTAAGGACGGCGTTGCGATAGGCTGCCATTTTTGGATCCTTGGCGTCAAAATCTCCATTTACTTGGGATATTGCGAGGTTTGAGTCCCCGCGCACCTCTAGGCGTTGGATGCCCATGGAGATTGCCATCCAGAGGCCATGTAAGAGGGCCTCGTATTCGGCTGCGTTGTTGGAGTCTGTGTACATTATCTGAAGTACGTATTGGACTCTGTCCCCGGTTGGGGACGTTAGTACGATGCCAGCCCCCAATCCGGCCAACATTTTGGAGCCGTCGAAATGCATAATCCAATTGGAGTATGCGCCGTACTCTTTAGGGAGTTCGGCTTCAGTCCACTCAGCGACAAAGTCAGCCAAAACTTGCGACTTTATAGCTCGCCGGGGTTTGTAAGTTATGTCGAATGGTAAGAGCTCAATGGCCCATTTTGCAATCCCGCCAATTGCATCGCGGTTATTTATAATGTCATTTAGGGGTACTTCAGAGGCCATTGTTATCGAACACTCTTGAAAGTAGTGTTAGAGCTTCCGGGATGCCATGAACACCGCATACGCTATCTTTTGATAGTGTGGGTAACGGGACTTGCAGGGGGTTAAAACAGTGGATACGTAGTACACTGGTTTTTGAAGAGGGAATTTATGCCCTTCTGTCTCTCGTTCTACGACGAGCACCGCGCTTACTACTTGATGTGTTGCCGCGATGTATAACAACATAGGTTCACCCAGGTTGGGCGCAGCCAGGACCGGATTCGTTGCCAATATGGCCTTTATTTCTTTGAGTCCGGCAGTGGCAGCATCCGTCCACTCGAATTGTTCGGTGTGCCTGAGGAGGCGATAGAGGGGCAATGCCTTTTCTCCTAGGCGGGAGATAAAGCGGCTGAGAGCCGCCATGCATCCAGTCAATTTCTGGATCTGTTTGAGGTTTTTTGGAATATCCAACTGTGATAGGGCTAGTTGTTGCTGCTTTGAAGCTGTTGCTGCTTTTTCTTTAGGCTGTTTGCCGTGGCCATTAGCCTGCATCTGAAACGCTCTTGTTCGACGGGATCCTCAGGCACGACGAATTCGTCGTTGTCGAGGCTTGCCTCGTCTCCGGAGGGAGGTAAGTAATTATCATCCTCGACCTCTTCGTCTGCCGCCCTCTCGTGAGGGCTTGCTTCTGCCTCCTCCTGCGCTGGATCGTGCTGGAGGGGGTTGTCTTCGGCACTTTCTGGGGTGTTATTATCTCCTGTGCCAGAATCTCTATTCTTGCTGTGGCGGGATTTAGAGCGGCGCCGCTGACATCGGCGCTTGGGCTGTTTCTTTAAGGAATCGGCCTCCGTTGCTTCTTCGCCGTCCCCATCTTTTGGGGTGTCCACCATGTATATGTCGTATGACGAGGTGGTCTTCTAGTGTCCTGTAGGCACTGGTTCTTGATAGTCTCCGGCATCGTCGTCCATACCGTCGATGTCTTCGGAGTCGTAGTCGAGTACGTCGGTTAGATCGTCGACGGTGGCTACGAAGTGGGTAGTGGGTGGGCTCTGAATTTCTTCGTCGTCCGCATCCCAACCATCCTGGCCGTAGTTCGGTCAGGGCTCTCCGGATAGCGAGAGATGCTTCAGCGAATTTAAGATATCGCCGAAGGGTGAGTGCTGAAAGATGTCCGCAGCGGTGAATTCCATGATCGGCGCCCAATCGGATTCGACTGGAAGGGGCGCAGGAGGTTCGGAGTCCGGCAGAGAGTCCAGCACCTCGGAGTCATGAGCTTTATGCGGGACAAGGTAAGTGTTCGACTCCATCGTCGTAGAAGTTGCAGCTCCCGAGGCGGTGTCCAGCCATCCGTCCTTGATCTGAGCGATCGGCTCCGGACTATGGGTCGGAGCCGATTCGTGTGCGGCCTCCAAGGTGCTGTCCGACGGCAGAGTTAGGTCGTGCCCATCGTGACAGCGCGGCACGCTCAGCTGTGGCTCAGATCCATCGAAGATCAAGTCCCCGCGGATATCGGCCGTGAAGTTTAGGCTTCCAAACCTGACCTGGCGGCCAGGGGCGTAGCTTTCGATCTGCTCCAAATGGCCAAGTGAGTTGGCCCGCAGTGCGAAGCCGCCGAATACGAAGATCTGTCCGGGGAGAAAAGTCTCACCCAGGACTGCGTCGTTGTCGATTGAAGAGGCCATCAAGCCTATCGGCGATGACACAGAGGAACTCTCAATGAAAGCACCAATGTCGGTGTCAAAACCGGCGGATCTCGGGTAGGGGGTCCCGAACTGTGCGTCTAGGCGGATGGTAACAGGAGACAAGGGACACGATGTTTTACCCAGGTTCGGGCCCTCTTGATGGAGGTAAAACCCTACGTCCTGCTTGATTGATATTGATATTGTGGATGTTTACAAGAGTGGATCTACCACGAGATCAAGGAGGCTAAACCCTAGAAGCTAGCCTATGGTATGATTGTAATGGTTGTTGTTGTGTCCTACGGACTAGAGCCATCCGGTTTATATAGACACCAGAGAGGGCTAGGGTTACATAGAGTCGGTTACAATGGTAGGAGATCTACGTATCCGTATCGCCAAGCTTGCCTTCCACGCCAAGGAAAATCCCATCCGGACACGGGACGAAGTCTTCAATCTTGTATCTTCATAGTCTTGGAGTCCGGTCGATGATGATAGTCCGGCCGATGATAGTTCGGCCGATGATGGTAGTCCGGCTATCCGGACACCCCCTAATCCGGGACTCCCTCACTCCCCTTCCCATACCACGGATGGCTTGAAGAGCCTTTCTAGGAATATGTTAGGTGGGACAGGGTCACGTTTAGCGCCGATGCGTGCGAGGATATCCGCCGCTTGATTGTTTTCTCGAGCCACATGATGGAATTCGAGCCCCTCGAACCGAGCTGACATTTTGAGGACGGCATTACGGTAGGCCGCCATTTTCGGATCCTTGGAATCAAAGTCTCTGTTTATTTGTGATATTGCAAGGTTTGAATCCCTGCGCACCTCCAAGCGTTGAATGCCCATAGAGACTACCATCCGAAGACCGTGCAACAGAGCCTCGTATTCGGCTGCGTTGTTGGAGTCTGTGTATAATATTTGGAGTACGTATTGGACCGTGTCTCCAGTGGGGGACGTCAGGACTACACCTGCTCCCAATCCGGCCAGCATTTTAGAGCCGTCGAAGTGCATGATCCAGTTAGAGTACGCGTCGTACTCTTTAGGGAGTTCGGCTTTTGTCCATTCGGCGACAAAGTTAGCCAGTACTTGCGACTTGATGGCCCGCCGTGGTTTGTATGTTATGTCGAACGGAAGGAGCTCGATGGCCCATTTAGCAATCCGGCCCGTAGCGTCGTAGTTATTTATTATGTTGTTGAGTGGTACTTCGGAGGCCTTCGTAATTGAACACTCTTGAAAGTAGTGTCGTAGCTTCCGGGATGCCATGAAGACCGCGTATGCTATCTTTTGATAGTGTGGGTATCAGGATTTGCATGGGGTGAGGACCGTGGATACGTAATATACCGGCTTCTGGAGCGGAAATTTGTATCCGTTAGCCTCTTGTTCGACGATGAGCACTGCGCTTACAACTTGATGTGTTGCAGCTATGTACAATAGCATAGGTTCGCCAGTATTTGGTGCTGTTAGGATTGGATTAAAAAGGTCGAGAAAGTAAAAAGGAGGGAACATAATTAAAAAGGAGGGGGTAAGGAGACGAACACCGAGTTCGGCGCTAGGCGTAGAATCTCCGGAGTCTGGCCGCGTTCCATGGGTTCAGCTCGAGTTTGTTATCGGATGCATTACATAGGCGGTACGCTCCTCCGATGAGTACTTTATCGATAACGAAGGGACCCTCCCACTTAGGTTTGAGCTTGTCCTTCTTCTTCTTCGGTAGGCGTAGAACGAGTTCGCCAATATTATAAGCTTTGGCCCGCACTTCTCTGCTTTGGTACCATCGAGCCTGCTGCTGATAGAATGCGGAATCGGCTTTTGCGACATCGCACTCCTCCTCCAGGGCATCTAAGTTGTCCTGCCGATCCAACTCGGCTTCCTTCTCTTCGTACATGCGCATGCGAGGTGAATCATGTATTATGTCGCAGGGTAGTACTGCTTCTGCGCCGTACACCATAAAAAATGGTGTATATCCGATGGTGCGATTCAGCGTGGTCCGCAGCCCCCAGAGTACGTAGTCGAGCTCCTCGACCCAGTGCGTGTCTGATTCTATCAAGGATCGCACTAGTCTGGGTTTGATGCCGCTCATGATGAGACCGTTTGCACGTTCGACCTGGCCATTTGTTTGGGGATGATAGACGGGGGCGTAATCGAGCTTAATGCCCATGTTGCCGCACCAAGTTTTCACTTCATCGGTTGTGAAGTTTGAGCCATTGTTAGTGATGATGCCGTGGGGGACGCCGTATCGGTGTACAACCCCAGATATGAAGTCTATCACTGGTCCGGATTCGGCCGTTTTGACTGGTTTGGCTTCTATCCATTTGGTGAACATGTCCACCATGACCAATAAGTATTTTTTTCTTATGGCTTACCCCCTTAAGGGGTCCGACCATATCCAGCCCCCAAACCGCAAAGGGCCAAGTGATGGGGATTGTTTGGAGGGCGGTAGGGGGCATGTGGCTCTGATTGGCAAAGAGCTGGCAACCGACGCAGTGTTGGACAAGGTCTTGTGCATCTGCTCGGGCTCTAGGCCAATAAAAGCCTGTGCGGAAGGCCTTGCTGACAAGTGCCCGAGCCGCAGCGTGGTGTCCTTTGAGTCCGGCATGGATTTCAGCCAAGAGCTGCCGCCCTTCCTCTTAGGAGATGCATCTTTGGAGCACTCCGGTCGCACTTTTCTTATAGAGTTCCCCCTCGTGGACCTTATAGGCTTTGGAACACCGCACGATGCAACGTGCTTCATTTTGGTCCTCGGGGAGCTCCTGCCTATTTAGGTAGCCAAGAAGGGCTC
Source organism: Triticum dicoccoides (assembly GCF_002162155.2). NCBI lineage: Eukaryota > Viridiplantae > Streptophyta > Magnoliopsida > Poales > Poaceae > Triticum > Triticum dicoccoides. The sequence goes on from NC_041383.1 coordinate 407,126,155, forward strand.
AGTCCACGAGGCGATTACAGCCATGATTTCATGGGCCGAAGGTTTTATTTCGGTGGCGGAGCCTCCGATTACGTCTGATGGTTAGGAATCTGGGGGTGTATTCGGATCCGTGCTAGTGTTGCCGGACTCCCCTTCCCATACCACGGATGGCTTGAACAGCCTTTCTAGGAATATGTTAGGTGGGACAGGGTCGCGTTTAGCGCCGATGCGGGCGAGGATATCCGCCGCTTGATTGTTTTCTCGAGCCACATGGTGGAATTCGAGCCCCTCGAACCGAGCTGACATTTTGAGGACGACATTACGGTAGGCCGCCATTTTCGGATCCTTGGCATCAAAGTCTCCGTTTATTTGTGATATTGCGAGGTTTGAATCCCCGCGCACCTCCAGGCGTTGAATGCCCATAGAGACTGCCATCCGAAGACCGTGCAACAGAGCCTCGTATTCGGCTGCGTTGTTGGAGTCAGTGTATAATATTTGGAGTACGTATTGGACCGTGTCTCCGGTGGGGGACGTCAGGACTACACCAGCTCCCAATCCGGCCAGCATTTTAGAGCGTCGAAGTGCATGATCCAGTTAGAGTACGCGTCGTACTCTTTAGGGAGTTCGGCTTCTGTCCATTCGGTGACAAAGTCAGCCAGTACTTGCGACTTGATGGCCCGCCGTGGTTTGTATGTTATGTTGAACGGAAGGAGCTCGATGGCCCATTTAGCAATCCGGCCCGTAGCATCGTGGTTATTTATTATGTCGTTGAGTGGTACTTCGGAGGCCAACGTAATCGAATACTCTTGAAAGTAGTGTCGTAGCTTCCGTGATGCCATGAAGACCGCGTATGCTATCTTTTGATAGTGTGGGTATCGGGATTTGCATGGGGTGAGGACCGTGGATACGTAATATACCGGCTTCTGGATTGGGAATTTGCATCTGTCAGCCTCTCGTTCGACGACGAGCACTACGCTTACAACTTGATGTGTTGCGGCTATGTATAGTAGCATAGGTTCGCCAGTATTTGGCGCTGTTAGGACTAGATTACTAGCCAATAAAGTCTTTATTTCGTCCAGTCCGGCCGCGGCTGCATCCGTCCACACGAAGTGTTCGGTGCACCGAATAAGGCGGTAAAGAGGTAATGCCTTTTCTCCTAACCGGGAGATAAAGCGGCTTAAGGCAGCCACACATCCAGCTAGTTTCTGGATATGCTTGAGGTCTGTTGGGATAGCCAACTGCGACAGAGCTCGGATTTTTGCCGGATTCGCTTCAATTCCTCTATTGGAAACAATGAAGTCGAGCAGCTTCCGAGAGGGCACGCCGAAAACACATTTTTCCGGGTTTAGCTTGATGTCATATGTTCGGAGGTTATCAAACATAAGCCTTAAGTCGTCCATTAGGGTTTCGACGTGTCTTGTTTTTATGACCACGTCGTCCACATATGCCTCCACTGTCTTGCCGATTTGCTTTTCCAGGCATGTTTGAATCATGCATTGATAGGTTGCGCCGGCATTATTAAGCCCGAAAGGCATAGTGTTGAAGCAGAAAGGACCATATGGCATTATGAAAGCCGTTGCAGCTTGGTCGGACTCTGCCATCTTTATTTGATGGTATCCAGAGTATGCGTCTAGAAAACACAGTGAGTCGTGTCCTGCGGTGGCGTCGATGATTTGGTCAATGCGAGGGAGGGGGAAGGGATCCTTGGGGCAAGCCTTATTGAGGTCTTTGAAGTCGATGCATAAGCGCCAGGATTTGTCCTTCTTCGGTACCATTACCAGATTTGCCAGCCAATCTGGATGCTTGATATCTCTGATGAATCCGGCCTCAAGTAACTTGGCTAGCTCTTCTCCCATGGCTTGCCATTTGAGCTCTGAGAAGCGGCGAAGAGTCTGTTTGACAACCTTGTATCCTTTCAGTATATTGAGTCTGTGTTCGGCCAGTCTGCATGGGATGCCTGGCATGTCTGAAGGGTGCCAGGCAAAAATGTCCCAATTCTCGTGTAGGAATTCTCGTAGTGCGGCATCCATTGCGGGGCTCAGCTGTGTCCCGATGGAAGCTGTCTTCATGGGGTCCGTTGGATGGACCTGGAATTTGACTATATCGTCTACGGGTTTAAATGAGGTGGACTTGGGTCGCTTGTTGAGTATCACGTCGTCCCTGTCCACGGTGGCACACAACGTTGTTAATTCTTTGGCTGCTAGAGCTTCGGATAATGCTTCCAGGGCTAGTGCTGCGGTTTTATTTTCGGTGCGAAGTGTGACGTCCGGATCATTGGCTAGAGTGATGATTCCATTGGGTTCGGGCATTTTAAGCTTCATGTACTCGTAATGGGGTATAGCTTGAAAGCTTGTGAACGAGTCCTGCCCTAAAAGGGCGTGGTATCCGCTGCTGAAAGGAGCCACTTGGAATGTGATTTATTCGGACCTGTAATTCTCCGGAGTGCCGAATACCACATCGAGTGTGATCTTTCCCGCACACCGTGCTTCCCGACTAGGGATGATTCCCCTGAAGGTTGTGCCGCTTTACTCAATGCGGTTTTTATCAATTTCCATCTTATTGAGTGTTTCTTCGTAGATCAAGTTTAATCCGCTTCCGCCGTCCATGAGTACTTTAGTGAGCCGAAAGCCGTCCACAATTGGTCTAAGTACCAAAGCGGCGGGTGCCCGGACTGTCTGGAATTGAGGCTCATCACTGGCACTGAAAGTTATAGCAGTGTCGTTCCACGGGTTTATTTTTGCCACGTGGCAGATTTCAGCAAAATTTCGATGAGCTCGCTTGCGCCTATTGTTTGAGGCGAAAGTCTTGAAGACTGTTAGTACCGTATTGTTTTCTTTGGCGGGATGTTGTTCTGCTTTATGGCTTACAAGAAGATCCTCGCCACTTTTTGCTACCTGCCGGAGTATCCAACATGCTCTAAGGCTATGTGTTAGTGTAGTGTCTGGCGTGCTGTGGAGTTTACATGGCCCATTGAGCCATTCTTCCAATATGGTTCCACGCCCTGGGGTGGGCTTTGGTTTCTTGGGGATTCGATCAACTGACTTACGAGAGTTCGCCCGTTTAGCTCGGACAAAGGTTTTGGTGAGAGCCGGACTATCCCAAAATTCTATTTGGGTTTTCCAGGCGCTTTCCATCGCACAGTACTTCTGTACTGTGGCTGCTAAGTCAGCGAAGTGCACTATGTCACGGTGGCTTATAGAATTAAGGATCCATTTGTTCGTGCAATTTTTACAGAAAAGTGAGATTGCGTCTTCCTCACGACAGTCCGTGACCTTGTTTAGCACAAGGAGGAATCTGGCCCAGTAGCAATGTACTGTCTCTTGGGGCTCTTGTCTGATATGGGAGAGATGGTTTAAGTCCGGGTGGGTGGGTGTAGCTGAATCTGGATTTTGATCCGATCTAACGCCTAGGGGCAGAGGAGCTTCCGGGCTTGATAGCTCGGGATCCGGAGTGTTGCCCGATTTTTCCGGCCCGATACCCGATTCTAAATATGGGGTCTGGGTCATGTTCTCCCGTGAGCGGGTATCTGGCTCAGAGAGCTCGGTAATCCGGACATAATTCGTCCTCAAAATAGAGGGATAATCCGTATGCGGCTCCTCAACTACCGCTATCTTGTGGGTGACCGGTGGGGATTTAATATCCCTCTGGTCGGGTTTAAGCCCGACCCAATCATAGTCTATAGCGACTCCCAGAGCAGTGATGCGATCCAAGATCTCATTGAGGGAGGAGAGCTCTATTGGATTCATCTGTTCGACGAGTTCCAAATTGATGTGGAGGCTGTTTTTGATGACTTGAGAGGTCATCGTCGGCGCGGAAGCCGATCGGGCGGCCATGACGAAGCCGCCTAATTGGAGAGTCTGGCCTACCGCCAGCGCTCCCCCAGAGGTGATGTTGTCCTTGACAACGAGACGGGCCATCGAGCCTTGTAGCGACGACACAGAGGAACTCTCAATGAAAGCACCAATGTCGGTGTCAAAACCGGCGGATCTCAGGTAGGGGGTCCCGATCTGTGCGTCTAAGGCTAATGGTAACAGGAGGCAAGGGACACAATGTTTTACCCAGGTTCGGGCCCTCTCGATGGAGGTAAAACCCTACTTCCTTCTTGATTGATATTGATGATATGGGTGTTACAAGAGTTGATCTACCACGAGATTGTAGAGGCTAAACCCTAGAAGCTAGCCTATGATGATTATGATTGTGTCTCTAAGGACTAAACTCTCCAATTTATATAGACACCAGAGAGGGCTAGGGTTTACATGGAGTCGGTTACAAAGAAGGAAATATAATATCCAGATCGCCAAGCTTGTCTTCCACGCAAAGGAGAGTCCCATCCGGACACGGGACGGAGTCTTGAGTCTTGTATCTTCATGCTCCAACAGTCCGGCCAAAGTATATAGTCCGGCTGTCCAGATACCCCCTAATCCAGGACTCCCTCAGTAGCCCCTGAACCAGGCTTCAATGATGATGAGTCCGGCGCGTAGTTTTGTCTTCGGCATTGCAAGGCGGGTTCCATCTCCGAATACTCCAAAGTACCCGTTGCAACGAACAGTGTCCGGCTTCCCATCAATGTTGTACTCCCCGGCTTCTGTGCTTCAATAATGACCATCTCCACGTGTCGAGCAAATACGAGGGGCCAGGGCATTTTTGCATTCGCCACCCCGGTCCTGCAAGCAAAACCCTCTATTTGAAGGGACGGGGATTTTCAAATCCAAGCTTCACCTTCTTCCCTTGAGCGAGCATCCAATAGAGCGTGCCCAGAAAAAATCATTCCAGCATGGCCAGTCGTCGCAGCTCCTCCTCTCGCTCCCGTTGCTCTAGGCCAGGGGATTGGGAAGAATGTTCTATTCCTCAAAACCGCTTAATAAAGCTGCAGACCCAAGGGTATCTTCCACCGGCGTTCATGGTCCCCGTCCGAGCCGGAATAGCCACCTATAATGGCGGGGAGCAAGCAGAGAGATCCCCTAATCCATCCCTGGGGGAGCGAATATGCCTCATACCTCATCTGCTAAGGGGCGCTGGGTTTCCAATCCACTCATTCCTTCGCGGGCTCCTGGAGTTCTACGGCCTCCAGTTGTACAACTTCACCCCTGCCTCCGTACTGCATATAGCAGGATACATCGCCCTTTGTGAACTATTTCTGGGCTGCGAGGCTCACTTCGGGTTATGGAAGAAGTTGTTCTGCCTCGTTCCTCGCAATCAGGGGGAATCCATATGTCAGGTGGGCGGAGCCGAAGTATGGCGCGTCGCCAAGACCGGATACCTATCCGGTACTCCCAAGAAGGCACCGGAGAACTGGCCCTCGGAGTGGTTTTATGTTGATGATGTTCCCCTTCCGGATCCAGTCCGGACAGGTCTCCCTAAGTTCAGTAATGCTCCACCGAAGGCACGCCAAAGTTGGTGCCCTCAGGGCCCCCAAGAGGAGGATACCAGAGAAATACACTTCCTGATGAGCAGGATAAAGTTACTGGCCACATCAGGGCTGACAATAGTCGAGGTTATGGCAATATGCATAATGCAGGGAGTGCAGCCGCTTCAATATCGAGGGAAGCCCATGTGGCACTACAACGGGGAAGATGATGCCACCCGCTGTGGTCGCAAGGGTCTGGACTCTGCCACTGCTTTGGCGAGGATATTGTCCGATTTGTATAAAGAAGAATAAGAAGAATTCCTTCCTATTAAACCGCGGGATGGGTTTTCTATGTACAACCCCCCAAGCTGGGTAAGTCGTCATTCTTTCACTTGCCTCATTCATTCTGGCGTCCTTCGTCAAGATTATTTACCTCGATATTTCTGAGCAGGAACTGAGGAGGGCCGTAGAAGGAATTTCCAGCCCCTCCCCGTAGCCAGAGGACCCAGGAAGGGCCTTCGACCCAGGACTCGAAGAAGACCCGAATATTACTGTGGAGCTCGTCAATGGGACATTTTATCAGGCGAGCTGCGATGGCGCCTCAGTGGCTATTATCACCGACTATCCCAGACTACTACCTGCATCGCGTGTAAGCAAAGCCAAAAAACCCTATCCTCTGAAGAGGACTCCTTTCTGATGTCATGCCCTATGCCTGAGATATCGTATTTTTGTAGAGACGACAGTCGGAACGCGGCGCCGAGCCCCTGGGGGCTCGTCGGCAAAGGGCGTCCGGATCGGGCAGGCTTAAGAGGAAGGCGGTTAGGGCCGAAACGCCGCTACAGAGGTATGGTAAAAACCTGCTCTGTGATTATTGTGTTTGAAATGTGACAACACCCTTTGTGTCCTGGCAGAAAGAGGAGTAGCCGGACTATATCCAGAGATCCTGCCAATCATGCCTCCACCAGCCGGATTCCAGGACCGGCTTCAAGAGAGGAAGCGGACGCGGGGCCGATGCCGAATTGTCCTCCGATAGAGGATGCGGATATGCTCTCCGCCACGAATTCCGAAGTAGAGAGTTCCATGAATCACCGGTGCCGACGGGTCGTACTATGCAACAACATCTTTTCCGAAGAGGCATATAATGCTTTCAATTCAGGAGACACATACATCCGAGCTATTCAAGGCGGGCTTGCCCGGGCGACAGACCAATATGCTAAAGATATACGGGTAAGAAAATTTGATAAGCATATATAGCAGTAGCCCCTGAGACTTTAAACAGTTGGAACAACTGTTTTAAGGATCAATTTATGCACAGGGCCTTGTAGATAAGAATGCTCAATTGTCTCGAGAGCTGGAGGAGTGCAAGACTCAGCTGAGGGCCATGGTTGCCAAGCTAGAGGAATCCCCGAGGGCCTCATCTGGTAACATTTATCTTAATTGTATGGAAATGTACCAGTTAGTAAGTGGCTTGTATGATAAGTCTAGCAGAAAATTCTGCAGACAATCCCGGGGTGAATCCGGAGGCCGTAAGGGGTGACGAGACACATCTCTAGAGGCAGCTAAAAGCTGGCGAGCGTATTCTTACGCAAGTTAGGCTGGAGAAGAACAATCTTCAAGATGCCAATGTCCGGCTGGGCGTCGAATTAGGAGATGTTCGTGCTCAGCTGGGGGACTCCGTGAAGGAGAACAGAAGGCTTCGTCGCGACATTTATGGTAAGAGCTAAGACGAACTGTAGTACAGCTCGGCAAGGAAGCATATTGAAAGAATTTATATCTGTAGGTATGTTGACGGGCCGCCCTGAAGAGGAGATGCCCGCGTCTGCAGGCGATTTGCTTCAAGACCTTTCACAGCTGCACGAGCGAGCTCGGCAGGTGATGCAGGGTATTGCCCAGGCCTTGTGGCCATCCAGTTTCCTGCCAAAAGGCATGGGGGAGCTCGTGGATATGCTCCAAGGAGCACGGCGGCGCTTCCGATTGTGGAAGATGTTGGTCTGCCGACAAGGTGCAGGAGAAGCCTAGGCTATGGTGAAGACGCGCTACACCAAGCTTGACCCGAACCATATGGCCAAAGTTGGACCGGCGGGACCAGATGGGCAAGAAATTCCCGTGAGTCTAGTGTATGACCAGGTAGCTCTTGATTCATTGCATATCCCGGTACACTGCCGGAGGCATTCATATAGAGTCATATCTTGTTCTAGTATCGAGTTGTAATCCATGAGTTGTAAATAAATAGAAGTGTGATGATCATCTTTATTATAGCATTGTCCCTCGAATAAAAAAAGAGAAAGGCCAAATAAAAAAAAGAAAGGCCAAAAGAAAGAGAAAGGCCAAATTTTAAAAAAAGGAAGGCCCAAAAAAATAAAAAAAAATAAAAAAGGGGGACAATGTTACTATCCTTTTCCACACTTGTGATTCTAAGTAGCACCATGATCTTCATGATAGAGAGTCTCCTATGTTGTCACTTTCATATACTAGTGGGAACTTTTCATTATAGAACTTGGTTTGTATATTCCAACGATGGGCTTCCTCAAAGTGCCCTAGGTCTTCGTGAGCAAGCAAGTTGGATGCACACCCAATTAGTTTCTTTTGTTGAGCTTTCATACATTTATAGCTCTAGTGCATCCGTTGCATGGCAATCCCTACTCCTCATGTTGACATCAATTGATGGGCATCTCCAGAGCCCATTGATTAGCCTCGTCAATGTGAGACTTTCTCCTCTCTTTTTTCTCCACACAACCTCCATCATCATATTCTCTTCCACCCATAGTGCTATATCCATGGCTCACGCTCATGTATTGCGTGAAAGTCGAAAACGTTTGAAAAGGCTAAAGCATGAAATAATTGCTTGGCTGAAACCGGGGTTGTGCATGATGGGAGTATTTTGTGTGACGAAAATGAAACATAGCCTAACTATATGATTTTGTAGGGATAAGCTTTCTTTAGCCATGTTATTTTGAGAAGACATGATTGCTTTGTTAGTATGCTTGAAGTGTTATTACTCTTATGTCAATATGAACTTTTATCTTGAATCATTTGAATCTGAACATTCATGCCACAATAAAGAAAATTACATTGAGAAATATACTAGTAGCATTCCACATCAAAAATTCTGTTTTTATCATTTACCTACTCGAGGACGAGCAGGAATTAAGCTTGGGGATGCTTGATACGTCTCCAACGTATCTATAATTTTTTCTTGTTCCATGCTATTATATTACATGTTTTGGATGTTTATGGGCTTTACTAAACACTTTTATATCATTTTTGGGACTAACCTATTAACCGGAGGCCCAACCCAAATTGTTGTTTTCTTGCCTATTTCAGTGTTTCGAAGAAAGGAATATCAAACAGAGTCCAAACGGAATGAAACCTTCGGGAGAGTTATTTTTGGAACGGAAGCAATCCAGGAGACATGGAGTGGATGCCAGCTTCGAGGTGGCCACGAGGCAGGGAGGCGCGCCCTACCCCCCTGGGCGCCCCCACCCTCGTGGGCCCCTAATGGCTCCCCTGACCGACTTCTTTCACCTATATATATCCATATACCCTAAAAACATCGGGGAACACAATAGATCAGGAGTTCCGCCGCCGCAAGCCTCTGTAGCCACCAAAAACCAATCGGGACCCTGTTCCGGCATCATGTCGGAGGGGGGATCCCTCACCGGTGGCCATCTTCATCATCCCGACGCTCTCCATGGCGAGGAGGGAGTAGTTCACCCTCGGGGCTGAAGGTATGTACCAGTAGCTATGTGTTTGATCTCTCTCTCTCGTGTTCTTGAGGTGATACAATCTTGATGTATGTCTTGTCGTGCTTATCTGTGGTGACAATGGGATATTCACGTGATCTACTTGATGTATGTTTTGGTGATCAACTTGCGGGTTCGATGAACTTATGCATAGGGGTTGGCACACGTTTTCGTCTTGACTCTCCGGTAGAAACTTTGGGGCACTCTTTGAAGTACTTTGTGTTGGTTGAATAGATGAATCTGAGATTATGTGATGCATAACGTATAATCATGCCCACAAATACTTGAGGTGACATTGGAGTATCTAGGTGACATTAGGGTTTTGGTTGATTTGTGTCTTAAGGTGTTATTCTAGTACGAACTCTATGATAGATCGAACGGAAAGAATAGCTTCATGTTATTTTACTACAGACTCTTGAATAGATTGATCAGAAAGGATAACTTTGAGGTGGTTTCATACCCTACAATAATCTCTTCGTTTGTTCTCCGCTATTAGTGACTCTTTGTTGCATGTTGAGGGATAGTTATATGATCCAAGTATGTTATTATTGTTGAGAGAACTTGTACTAGTGAAAGTATGAACCTTAGGCCTTGTTTCCTAGCATTGCAATACCATTGTGCTCACTTTTATCACTTGTTACCTTGCTGTTTTTATATTTTCAAATTACAAAAACCTATATCTACCATCCATATTGCACCTGTATCACCATCTTTTCGTCGAACTAGTGCACGTATACAATTTACCATTGTATTGGGTGTGTTGGGGACACAACAGACTCTTTGTTATTTGGTTGCAGGGTTGTTTGAGAGAGACCATCTTCATCCTACGCCTCCCACGGATTGATAAACATTAGGTCATCCACTTGAGGGAAATTTGCTACTGTCCTACAAACCTCTGCACTTGGAGGCCTAACAACGTCTACAAGAAGAAGGTTGTGTACTAGACATTAGGGGGGCGCCCTGGTGGGTTGTGCCCACCTAGGTGCCCCCCTCTGGTGGTTCTTGGCTCCAGAAATTCTCATTTATTGTATAAAAAATCCTTGCAAAGTTTCGTTCCAATCCGAGAACTTTTATTTCTGCACAAAAAACAACACCATGGTAGTTCTGTTGAAAATAGCGTCAGTCCAGGTTAGTTTCATTCAAATCATGCAAATTATATTCCAAAACAAGAGGAAAATCGTTAGGAAAAGTAGATATGACGGAGACATATCACCACACGAAACACTTTTTCCGCCACCGCAAACTTCTGGTCTTTTGCGATCCCATTTGGAGGGCTTTTCCAGTACTCTGCCTGAGGGGAAATCGCTCACGAGGGCTTCTACATCATCCTTGTTGCCTTTGGATGATGCGTGAGTGGTTTACCACAGACCTACGGGTCCATAGCTAGTAGCTAGATGGCTTCGTCTCTCTCTTTGATCTTCAATACCATGTTCTCCTCGATCTTCTTGGAGTTCTATACAATGTAATCTTCTTTTGTGGTGTGTTTGTTGGGATCCGACGAATTGTGGGTTTATGATTAGATTATTCATTGAAAGTAATTGAGTCTTTTTTAACTTTATTACGCATGATTGTTATAGCTTTGTATTTCTCTCTGATCTACCCGTTCGGTTTACCCAACTAGATTGATTTATCTTCAGTGGAAGAGGTGCTTTGTAATGGATCCAATCTTACGGTGTCCTCACCCGGTGACAGAAAGGGTAGCAAGGCACGTATAGTGTTGTTGTCATTAAGGATAAAATGACGGGGTTTATTTATATTGATTGGGTTTACTTTGTCTACATCATGTCATCTTGCTTAAAGCATTACTCTGTTTGTCATGAACTTAATACCATAGAATCATGTTGGATAGCGGTCGATTGGTGGAGTAATAGTAATAGATGCAGGCAGGAGTCGGTCTACTTGTCACGTACGTGATGCCTATATACATGATCACTGCCATGAATAACATCATAACTATGCGGTTTTCTATCAGTTGCCCAACAGTAATTTGTTCACCCACCGTACGCTACGTGTTCGAGAGAGAAGTCTCTAGTTAAAACTATGGCCCCGGGGTCTACTTTTACATATTATTAAAACCAAAAATACCTTCCTGCAATTTATTTACTTTTGTTTTGTTTTGCAGTTTACTTATCTATCTATCACTATTAGAATTAATCCTTGCAAGTAACGATTTCAAGGGGATTGACAACCCTCTTGCCCGCATTGGGTGCAAGTATTTGCTTTTGTGTGTGTAGGTGCTGTCGAAGGGGGTTTGATTGGTTCTTCTATTGGTTCGATAACCTTGGTTCTCACCGAGGGAAATACTTATCTCCGTTGTACTTCTTCACCCCTCCTCTAATGGGAAATCGCAACACAATTTACAAGTAGCACCTCCCTCCCGCGCTAGATCCCCTCGCAAGCGTGGCCTTGGCTTGATCCCGAACCACGCCTTGACTGGACTGGATCGACGCCTCGGCTGCATCGACGCTGACCACCGGCGCCGTCACATCTTGCGTGTGTCAATGCCTCGTCTGGATCCCTAGAGCGATACATTTTTCTTTTCGAGTGAAGCGAGTCAGCGACAAATCGCCTTGGTTAGACAAATGGGCTTCCGCACCAGCCCAACCAAGCCCAATCAACCACAAGCCTTAGAAAAAGTCACGAGAGTAGCGGCCCTTTAGGACAGGCGGCCCAGGTCACGGTAAACATGCACTGAAACAATGATCTGATGGCCTGAAACAAATTAAAAGCAAAACATGATGGCTGAAATCATTAAAGGTGTGAGAGAGTTCGATTTAGGCTCAGTTTTTACTGTCCTAAATAAGTATGCACCCAACTTTTAAGAATATAAAAAGGGAACCTGTCTATCTTACAAATTTTTTGGACGTTGTGCCTACGAGCGTCATGATCAATAGAATGTTTGCTAATCCTCCTAAGAAATCAAGTTGTCTTATTGAAGAATTGAATGATGACAAAACTTGATAAATTTGCATTATGCCTAGCTAAGAGCATCAAGAGTCACATATGATAAATCCGATTCCTCAAAAGCCCACAAACGTGATCGGGCGCATCCGCGGACAATGACCGGTCACGCCTCAAATTAGTTACTCTGCATCCGAATCTCTCATATTTCAACACCTAGATCCATACAAAGCATGTAAAAAAAATCCTCCGTACTACATACTACGTACTACCCTAGCTAATCTTCCTCGTCGGAGATGTCCTCGACGTCGGTGCTGAGCGCCGGGTGGACGGGTGCGTAGGAGGGCTCCGACTCGTCCTTCTCCTGCTCGACCTCATCCATGTAGGCGAGCATCTCCTCCTCTATGGCATGCCGCGCCTCCATCTCCTGCCGGCAACGACGTCTGGCCTCCGCATCCGACTCTGAGTGGAGGGGAATCGATGATGGCGTGCTGCTTCGCCTGCAGATTCGCGTCCCCAATGTCCCGACATCCTCCCCCTGCTCCTCCTCCTCCTCCTCCTCAACCTCCTCCTCCTTCGAATACACTACATCGGGAGGTAGCCCCGCGGCGATCCAGACTTCATGCCTTGCCCGGATCTTCTCAAGGAGTTGCAGCCGGCGCTCCGACATTAGAAACGGGTAGCCCCTTTATCCGGCGGCATGGCTACTAATGGTGGCAGACGTGGAGTGGAAAGTTGCGGCGGCCACCGACGGGCGAAGGAAATGTGGAGGGGTAGGGTTCCGGTGCTGGCGATTGGCTTAAATAGCCAGGCTAGGCACTACACGGCCCGCTGGAGCGGCGTCACGCGACGACATCGGTCCGACAGAGGAGACGAGTTTCGGACTGCCGGGTTTCCGGGTGATTCCACGTGGGACTCCAATGTAAGTCCGACGTGGCGGACGTGCCCGGGCGCCCCCATATCCGCCTCATATTCGGGCTGGATATGAGGGGTGCTGGTCAACTAGGCCCGTTTAAGGCGCCTGTCTGTGTCGAAATTTCATGACCGATTAGTGACCGGGTGGCCCGCCCGAGCGTTTAAGGCGGGTTTGAGGCGTCTGACTGCAGATGCTATAATGACACTAAACAAAAGTGCTTGTTGGGAGGCATCTAATATGTATCTTTTATTTTCTTGTTCAGTATATCGGTCTGCATAATTATTCGTACCGTAGTAATTCTTTTTTTTTTTTTTGCTTTTTTGCCAAGCTAAACCTTTAGGAGGTTGCGATGCATGTTTGTTAGGTTCTGTGCAGAAATAGAAACAAAAACTTTTGCGTCTCAGTGTTTGAGTTTTCATTCTGTATTGGATACTCCCTCAAAAATGATTTAGACGCGAACCAATTTGTGATTGGATAGTTAGAGAAACAGTGGTATCTTAGCCCACTAGGGTTTAAGTCCTGATGCTCGCATTATTCCTGGATTTATTTCAAGATTTCGGTGCATTTAGTGTATTATTATATTCGTTTGGTGGGACCGACATAGATAGAATCTCTGTAAACTTTCCTACGTTGGTATTGTACAATTTTTCACCCCAAAGTTTTGCTCCTCGTATCCTTTCACTTCCCTTCGTTTTACAAAAATCCTTTGCTTTTGTTTCCTTCAATCCGAATAGGGTCTTAGGAGGTTGCGAACTTGCGATGCATGTTCGTTAGGTTCTATGTACAAACGGAAACAAAAACCTTTGCGTTCAGTATTTGAGTTTTCATTCTATACTGGATACTTCCTAAAAATAATTTAGACGCAAATCAACCTATGATTGGATAGTTATAGCGACAGTGGTATCCCAGTTTACTAGGGTTCAAATCCTAATGCTCACATTATTTTTGGATTTATTTCAAAATTTCGAGCGATGCGCTTTCAGTGGAAGGAGACGTTCCCGTCAACGACGAGACGCCTATGATGACTTTATAAATCTAAGATAATATATCGGCTTAGTGTCTTAAAGATGCTCACATTAGGGTGTGCGTGTGTACCAGCGCATTTGTACCGCGTTAAAAGAAAATGATTAGACAATGTGCAGCACAACAAACGAACAAACACATGTTTGCGTTGGGTTGGATCGCTGCTGCTGCAAAGCCATAGAAAACAACGAGACAGGGAGAGAAAATAGAAAATGGGAGGAAACCTGTAGGCACGACGGCATCTGGCCTGCCGCCTCCGGGATATTCTTGGCATTTCTTCGTCCATCCCTCCCCCAAATCAAACGCAACGCGAACCAA
>NC_041383.1:407140752-407171167 GCF_002162155.2 Triticum dicoccoides
CTCCCTCCCCCCTCCTATTCCCGGGTGCCAATCCCATTGCCTGCTCCTCGCGAACGCATCATTGTTCCATCTTGCATTGCGTTACTCCTTCACGCAATCTTGCTCCGGCTTCACTCGCTCCTCCTCCATGCCCATGCACACGCGCGGCACGCCGGTAAATTTACCGGTCGCTGATGGGTGCGATGGCCCAAAGATTGGCGCTCTTCGCTCCTCTTTTGGTGCCCTTTCTTCCCTGTCCCCGGCTCCCCTGCCGGCCAGATTAGTTGAAATAGGGGAGATACACCCGCCTGCGTGCTTGCACTTTCCTGTCGAATGCCATGGTTACTAGTTTAATTTGTTGATTAACAGCATGCTGCTAACGTTATTTTTTTTAAATATATGCAAGGGAGAGGCTGTGATGCAATTTAAGAGTCCTTTAATCCGACTGAATCTGCATCAAGTAGTCTTCTCAGTTTATTTATGCAGCTCATGGGATTATATCGGCCCTTCGCGTTTCGACCTTTCAGGATAATCTGTTCCCTTCCACTGTGAATTGACTCTGAATTGTTTCACCCACTACTTATTAATCTAGCTGTTAAACGAGTTACACAAAGGCATAATATCGATCACTAGTATTGATTCTTGACTACGGGCACGGTTTCTTGCTCTGGCAAACTATCTGGGGTCGCTCATTGTGCCATGCTAAGTTCTTGCTTATATCATATCATAAGTGGTACTGGGATTGGATGTAAATAGTTGTTGGTACAAGTATAACACTCATATTTCCGTCTTGGTCACAGAACTTCGAGAAGAAGGAAAAAAACAATTTATCGTCACCACTGTGGTACTGTTTCTCTTTACAACTACAACCATACAATGAGCAATCATGTACTTTGGCTTTCTTAAATTCATGCATCAACTCCTTCTGTTTTGCTGAATTTTTCTGACAGCATCTAATGCATGCAGAGAATCAATTTATCTTGAAGCTTGCAGACTCGAAGGAACACTTGTCGTGCATTGTGCACACTATTTCTCTGAGAAAAAGTAGCTATAGTACTTAAAGCAACTTTTCTTGGATGGGTTCAGACAAGCAGAGTGGTAGCCCACTATTGGGAACCCTCAAGATGGAGAGGGTTCGGACGATCCTGACACACACGCCATATCCTCATGAACACTCGAGGCATATCATGACAGCAGTGATAATTGGGTGCCTCTTTTTCATCTCGTCCGACAATATGCATACTCTGATACATAAACTGGACAGCAATATCAAATGGTGGTCCATGTATGTTTGCTTGATTGGTTTCTTCTACTTCTTTTCATCTCCCTTCCTTGGAAGAACAATTCAGCCGAGTTACTCAAATTTCAACCGATGGTATGTATTCATAGACTTCCTAGGAACTCAGTTGCAAATATATTTGTCGTCCTTATTACACCACAGAATCTTTATATATGTACCACATTAAGTTGTTAGGAGAATTTAATTATCAACTATATTGCACAATTGCAGGTATGTCGCTTGGATTTGCTTTGCATCCCTGTATCATCTCCCTAGCTTCCAATCAATGGGCGTTGATATGCGCATGAACCTTTCACTTTTTTTGACTATATATTTCTCTTCTGTCCTCTTCATCACCGCCTTTCACATCATATTTATTGGTCTCTGGTACATTGGACTGGTTGCTCGCATGGCAGGCACAAGACCAGGAATATGGACCATAGTACAAAACTGTACTGTACGTTTACTAAAAATATTTTTTAATTTTTCTTCAAATTGCACTTGGGAAGATTAATTTTGAATCTCTTCCAGGTCATCAGTATTGCATGCTGTGTATTCTACAGTCATTGCGGGAATCTTGCTGTCCCCAAAAGCGAGTCTTTTGACAAGAGTTCTGATCCAAGTTTGCTGGCTTTTCTTAAAAACGAAAATGGAACCACATGGATATCAAATTTTCTCTTTATGAATGAACTAAAAGATCAGATATGTTCATCTTGGTTTGCACCTGTTGGATCTGCAACTGACTATCCTCTTCTGTCAAAGTGGGTTATATATGGGGAGGTAACACTTGCATCTCGTTGATTCGTCTACTCTTTGCTCTCATATTTTTGTTTGGCAACATCCATGCTCCACTTCTTTGATCATGTTATTCTCCAGTTAGTTTGCAGTGGATCCTGTGCTGGCCCATCAGATGAAATATCTCCTCTGTACTCACTGTGGGCTACATTCGTCGGCCTTTATATTGCCAACTTTGTTGTGGAGAGATCAACTGGGTGTGTGCTTATTGTTTTGTGCAGTGCATGTTTGATTCCGAATTTATCTCTCTCTCTTCAATACTCTGTCTGAGTATTTCTTATTATCCACTGCAAATACCTCAGATGGGCTCTTACTCACTTGTCACCAGTATCAGAAGAGGAGAAGCTCAGAAAACATATGAAACCAGATTTCCTGGATATGGTACCTTGGTACTCAGGGTAGAGCCCTCTAAGCTCCAGCAATTTAGGTTCCAGATGGGAGCAACGGAAGAAAATGCCTGACTTCTTCAACTTTATTATGTAGGACATCGGCTGATTTATTCAAGACAGCGTTTGATCTTATGGTCTCTGTAACTCTTTTTGTCGGGCGATTTGACATGCGCATGATGCAGGTAAGTGGTGTTTGGTGAGGAATTAACTACCATTCAATATAAAATTTCCACCATGGAACTAAGTTGACCTAAATTTCTATGTTAGATCATCGCTGTAGTTGCTTTCACCTAAAAATGTTGCGCCCATCCTTTTAAATTTTGTAATCTTGATACACACTTTGTCCTCGCTCGTGCGCACCTGGGAAAACATCCTGGTCGATCACCCTTTCCGACATTGCTCCTAGCCATGCACGCTTAACCAAGGGGTTATTAGGAGATGAGCTTCTAGAAAAGATGCACCTTCTTAGCATGTGTATTACTATCTATGCTTTTAAGGTAGGATACTAGGATGTCACTGTTGAAGTGTATATGTGGATTGCCTAGCCCTTTCCATCAGTTCGGACTTTTGGTTGCTTGGCTAGTGCATGAAGCTTATCATGGTATCAGAGCTAAGGTCTTGAGTTCAAGTCCTGGCTTTCGCAATTTATTTAAAAATTGCTGCTGCCCCCCTGTGTCCACGTATGAGCCTCTTGAGCCATACATCTGAGTCTATCCACATGTTGACTTTCCGCATCACATGTGAGAGGGGGTGTTGAAGTGTATATGTGGATTGCCTAGCCCTTTCCATCAGTTCGTACTTTTGGTTGCGTTGGCTAGTGCATGAAGCTTATCAGTCACATCATGTCTATGTAATCATAACACTTTAAAGTCAAGCTTTTGTCTGCCTCTTTGTACATGATTAGTGCACTATTTTTCTTCATCCTTTTCTATATTTAACTGTAGGCTGCAATGAAAAGTACTACAGATGAAACTCGGAATGATGATGTGCTCTATGACTATTTCAATGAAAGAGAAGACCTTTGGTTTGACTTTGTCGCAGACACCGGTGATGGTGGAAATTCATCATATACAGTTGCCCGGCTGCTGGCTCAGCCATCCATTCAGACTGTAATTGGTGGTTCTATGCATACTCTTCCACGTGGAAATTTGCTTGTTATTGGCGGAGATCTTGCGTAAGATTGCACCATGTTAATCAGTTTTGACTTTTTTTCTTTAGTAAATTTATCTCTCTCCATATGTGCAAATCATCTAGCTCTTGACTGTATTTAACCAGTACGGTCACACAATTGATGAATTGATTGTATCATAATACTATGGAACTCTCCTAAAAGGAAGTAATACTATGGAACTTATATAGCCACCAATGTTCAAGTTGTACGCCGGACAATCTATCTAGGCTGTTAACCGCCTGGTTGAGTTTCTTTAATAATTTTTGGAATGAAGTGTTAATATTTATTTTTTGGTTTCCTCTAGTAAATTATGAGTTTTTGCTGCCAAATATAATTTCTTCTCTTGTAAAGATTCCATATGTTTTATGTCATGTATGTCTATTTTGTTATCATTTGCACATTAGCTATGACTTTATTGTCTATCCTTAGTGGTTCACTCTGCAAATTAGACAGATTTATCTCCATTTATTTATGTTCTATCATTTCAAATATGTAGGTATCCAAACCCTTCGTCCTTTACATATGAGAGACGCTTCTTTGGTCCTTTTGAGTATGCTATGCAACCTCCGCGTTGGTATAAGGCTGAACATATAGCTGTGGATAAGCCTGAGGTTCCTCCGGGCGTATCAAAGATGAAAAAATATGATGGACCTCAATGTTTCATAATTCCCGGGAACCACGGTTTGTTCTGTGCATTTATACTAAACTTTGTTTGTCAAAATACGTCTCATTTTACCTCCTTTGTTTGTTTCCTTGCCTTCTATAACAGATTGGTTCGATGGGCTTCACACCTTCATGAGATATATATGTCACAAAAGCTGGTTAGGTGGATGGTTTCTGCCTCAGAAGAAGAGTTACTTCGCATTGCAGCTTCCGAAAGGTTGGTGGATATTTGGTCTTGATCTAGCTCTTCATGGTGACATTGATGTGTACCAATTCAAGTTCTTCGCAGAACTTTGTCGGAATAAGGTGCATTTTTCCGTCCCCTGTTTATCCTTCTGTTTCGAACTGGATTTTTCCATTACTTCTGTTTCCTGTTTTTCAACACGCAGTTGTTTAATTACTTCTACCATGTAGCTGACTAATACTAAGGTGCCTAGTGAACACCGAAAGCAATATATGCTGACAAAGATCTTCTTTTGTAGATATAACCCCTTCTCCAGTATAGGTGGAAAAGTTTCCATGTTGACTTCTTTGTTATCATTTTATTTGGTTGGTTCCTGATGAGTGATTTATTGATCATTCCGTGTGAAATGTTTCCTTAACATTTGAATCTATTGGGAGTTGGAGATAAATTTTCATTTCCAGATTTAATTGATCCGCTACATTTCTAAAGTTATGCAGGTTGGAGAGAACGACTCTGTGATCATTGTTACACACGAGCCAAACTGGCTCCTTGATTGGTATTGGAAGGAGATTACAGGCAAGAATGTCTCACATTTGATTCAGGACTACCTGAATGGAAGGTGCAAACTTCGTATGGCTGGGGATTTGCATCATTTTATGAGGCATTCTGCTACACCATCAGATAAACCAACTTTTGTTGAACACTTACTTGTCAATGGATGTGGTGGTGCCTTTCTGCACCCAACACATGTTTTCAAAAACTTTGAAAGGTTCTCTGGTACTACCTACGAGTGCAAGGCTGCTTATCCCTCCTATGAGGAATCTAGTGGGGTATGTAGTTTCAAAAGTTAATGGAACCTCTACCATATTTAGCCTATTGATCAGCTTAACAAGCATGTCTGTTATTATGCAAGAAGATCTTATTAACTACACTTGCAGATTGCACTGGGCAACATATTAAAATTCCGCAAGAAGAATTGGCAGTTCGACATAATTGGTGGTTTTATTTACTTCATACTGGTATTCTCCATGTTCCCACAGGTCAGTTATACTTATTCCGTACGGCGTAGTTTTCTCCCTTGCATATTTTTTTTTTGAAATCAGAGGGGTTTCCCCCCGCCCCAACTTTTATTAAAGCCAAGGCAAAAACAGCATCCAAAAGACGTCTTACAGGTTACGGCTTGCAGTTTTAAGCAACTACAACGCCCCCTTATTACAGCTGCGAAGCAGCAATCTTAACCAAGTCTCAGGCTAATAGAGTAAGATTACATCCATCACACAGGAAGATGAAACCCTTCGCTACAGCCCTGGGGAGATGTGGGACCCTGCCAGGCAATCCTAAGTAATTCTCCTCGCCGATGATCGAGTAGTCTTAGGCACTCTAGGAGCAGCGAGGCTTGAGCACCTGTGCAGAGTATTTTCCACTGACGCACCAGCGAACCCACCAAACCCACGACACATTTCATACTTCGCTACTTTCGCCCCTGGAAAACAAAATCATTGCACAAACGCCATAAGCCCCACAAGGTGGCAGAGGTTACCAAATTAGCAGCATCGTGTTTCTTCTTATGTTTCCAAAAGGGTAACAGAGACTCAAAGGAGTAAGGCACAGGAATATGTAATATATCAGCCACAATTTCCCAAATTTGTTTAGCAACAATGCAATCAAAAAACAAATGTTTGATACTCTCAGTTTCTGATTAGAAAACACAAGAAATGTCAGGAACTGCCTGACGCTTGGCTAGATTATCTCTAGTCAAACTCTTGTTATGAATAATAAGCCACAAGAAAACATATATCTTTGGCGGGACTTTAATCTTCCAGATACAATCTTTAACCACATGATGAACCCCTCCAAAGTTAATTAGTTTGTAGAAGGATCTAACAGTTTAAAGTCCTGATTTTTCAAGCACCCAAATGGGTTTGTCTTGAATAGCAGAAAGAGTTGTATTCTGAACTAAAGATAGTAAGCCATTTCTTATAAAGAGTTTCATCCACACATCTTCTAAATGAAAGTTTCAGATTTTTGCCATTCCAAACTTGAGCAACAGTGCTATCTTGTTGCTGGCAAATGTCAAATAGGTCCCAAAACATTGTTTTGAGAGATATGTCCCCAACCCATTGATCATGCCAGAAGGCAATATTCACACCATTTCCTAATTCCCATTTATAAAAGTTTTTTGCAGCCTCAAAAGCCCAACAAGTACTCTTCCAAAAGGGAGAACCCACACCTGGTTTACTGCAAATGATGTTAGGTTTGTTAGTACCATACTTATAGCATATTTTTCCAGTCACTGTTCCTACCATCATAAAACCTTTTGCTCCAAGCTGCCAACATAGCCATATTAAAATCTAAGGTTGGGAACCCCCATACCACCACACTCTTTTCTCATAGAAATGAGCCCCCACTTAGCCAGGTGATACTTATGTTCATTACCCACATTCCCCCAAAAGAAATGGGACATTTGGGAGATGATAGCATCAATGGCCCACTTATGTAACTTCACCATAGACATCAAATATGCAGGGATGCTGGCAATGCAAGTGGTAATTAAAATCAGTTTGCCTCTATATGATAAATTCCTCCCAAGCGGACCAGAAATATTTTTAATAATTCTACCAATGATGGGGGTTGCAGGTCCCCTCTTCCCAACTTTTTGTAATGCAGGGGAACCCCTAAATACTTAAAAGGGAAAGAGCCCACATATCTTCATTTTCCTAAGGGCTTGTTCAGATGGAAGGGATTGGAATGGGATTGGAATGGGATTGGAATGGATTGGGGAGGATTAAATCCTCTACAAGTCAAAATCCCCCTCAATCCTCTCCAAACCTATCCAGAAGAGGTTTAACCGAACAAGGCCTAAGTGAAGTATTATACCTTGGATGTGTTACTATTTGAAAATTAGACATATGCCACTACAAAGTTTCACTTCTGAAAAATGCCAACCTTTCAACCACCGACTTATTACTTGGAAGGTCATACTGAGTTACTGAGCAATATTACATATGCTATTCAGCTTGGTGATACTAAGCGCCTATATTCCTCGCAATTTTTTTCCGACAAAGGGAGTTTTTATTGACTCAAAACGTCGCTCCAAGACGATACTCATATTCTGCGACTATATCAGGCTTATAATCATTGATCTAATCCTGACTCTTGTTCACGTTTCCATCTTTTCCAGTGTAATCTTGTTCACATCTTAAATGAGGAAACATGGTCTGGGCGTCTGCAAAGCTTCTCAAGTACAATATGGAGTGCTTTGCTTTTTATTTTTGAACACTCTTACGTCTCCTCAGTAGGAAGTCTAACTTTGTTGATGGCATCATATTCATTTGTACCATCCAAACTCACACGGAAAAAAAGAGCTATTATTGGTGGCCTGCATGTTTTGGCCCATCTGACTGCAGCTCTAGTTTTAATGTTGCTCATGGAGTTGGGCATTGAAATATGTATACGGAATCATTTACTGGCAACGTCAGGTATGCCATCGCATATTGTACTCCCAACTACACTGCTACTATTAAATTCTTATCATAGGTTCAGATAATACTTTATGTTCTTGCTGTTATCCCTTTTGAAGTGTAAAAAGTACCTTATTCAATCATTTGTACATAGGGTATTCATTTTTTGTTTCAATCTGGATAAGATCGTAAAAGTTGAACACTATATCCCTGAGAGCATTAATCAAATTGAAGTGGCTAGACGAAATTGAAAAGTTCAGTTGGGGAAACATAATCTTTGCCACCATGTCTATGATGACATGTCCTAGGGGTTTGTTTGATGAAACTCTTATGTCATGTTCTTTCTAAAGTATCACCAACTTTTGCTTAAGCTCCACTCCAGAAAAGTTCTAGCTATGCTTATGTGGCTAGTCTCCTATTGTTTCTTCTGACATCAGAGGTTTTGCTTATTTCCTGCTTCTTCATTCAAGAAAGGCTTTTTTTTTGACAAATCTGTTTTCTGTCATAGGTTATCACCCTCTATATGATTGGTATCGGTCAATGGAAAGTGAGCATTTCCCAGATCCAACTGGTCTTCGTACTCGATTGGAACAATGGACGCTTGGACTATATCCAGCATGTATAAAATACCTTATGTCAGCCTTTGACGTCCCAGAGGTGATAGGACTCTTTCTGGAAGCATTTTTACTATACAGTATAGATGCATTGCAGTTTTGAACAAATGGATTTGTACCTGTACATCAATTCATTTTTTGAATTTTGTGTATGATGTACCTATGAATTACCATGTGACCTCACAAAATCAAAATTTCCTCTTCTGTCCACTTTATGTAGATTTACCTTATCAGACAAAATTTAATATAGAAATATTTTTGCAGGTCATGGCTGTTACAAGGATCAACATTTGCAAGAACGGCATGATGTCTCTTTCTCGGAGTGTTCTGATCATGTACTATACTTCTGTATTTATCTATTTCTGGATTTTCTCAACTCCAGTTGTTTCCCTCATATTTGGTAGTTACCTATACATATGCATCAACTGGTTCCACATACACTTTGATGAAGCCTTCTCGTCTTTGCGCATCGCAAACTACAAATCTTTCACAAGGTTCCATATTAAGAAGGACGGTGATCTAGAAATATTTACACTTGCAGTTGACAAGGTAACATCAATATATTCAACATGCTCACGTTCACATCTTTTCAGATCAGCATTGCATTGAATGGTACTCCTATCACTCAGTATATAAGGTGGATACAGGTTTTCAGATGTATAGAAAACAAAATGCATGTAGGCTCCATTATAAACACATTGAATCTGGTGAACAGGTCCCAAAGGATTGGAAGTTGGATCCCAAGTGGGAGGCAGAGGAAAGAGGGCCTCATCAGCTCAGCCACCACCGGAGATACCCTAGCAAATGGAGGTCAGCCTCATCTCCAGACCCCGTCAGGTCGGTGCGGGTCGTTGACCATTTCACCATCACAAGAACAGTAGCACCAGATTCCGAGACCTCCTGCTGATTCCCTACATCATTGCTGGTGAAGTACTTCTTCGAGACATTAGCGATTGCTTGCGCAGATTGTCAGTTTTTCATCCCATATCCAGCTTGACTTGGGCTGACCTATGATATCTGCTCCGGTGTTGCCTTCAGCTCTCTATGCTAACTTCATCTCCGGCATTGCACAGCATATAGCAGAGATTTACTTGTGTACTAGTTAACTGGTAACAAAGAAGAATGGATGGAGGAAACATAGAAAAAATTCGATTCATCAGATAGCTTGTATTTTGAGTGCATGCTCTTTATAGTTTATACCGAAAGATAGTGGAACACGGCCAATTTTTGTCATGTGGAAACATATATCCTGGATGTAGATTTCACTGAAACACGGAGTGTAAATTTCACTATTTTCTGTAGAAGGAACCGAGTTTATTATTTGTGGAATTCGCTTCGTTACTCTGGTGCCATTGATTCCTAGTACATGCATATCTGCAATGTTATAAATTTCAGAGTCTGCAAATATGTGGCTTCTTATTGCCTGGAGAATATAATCATTTGCTTTGCTCTTCATTCAGCAAGCATCTTAACATGCAGCTATAAAACAGTGTCGAAGCTATGGAGTCCTGAGACATTTAGGTAGATACAGTGGCGAAACAAAGCAGCAACGATTCATTACTTGGGTGTCACTGCAGCGCACTGATGATTCCTACACCTTTAAAAAGAAATTATTCGAACAAAAATCCAAAGTTTGCAAATCTGTAGCTTCTCCAATCCTAAAGTCTGGAGATGATAATCATTTGTAGCATCTCGCTTTGCTCACGGAAGGAGCAAGCATCTCAACACTCGAGCTATATAAAGGCTCGATCTGCTTGCTAATGGCGTAAGCTCCCTATTGGAGGCCTGGGATAATAAGGTAGATACACCGAGAGAGAGAGAGAGATAGAGAGATAACCATGGCGCAGCAAAGCGGCAATGATGTGAAGGCTGTAATGGAGAAGCTGCTCCAGGCGTTCGAGGACGAAGTGGACAGGGACCTGCCTCACAGGGAGGCGCTGGACCACATCTTCCGCATCCTCAAGGCAAACAAGGAGAAAATCATCTCGGAGCCACCGGAGGTGGAGAAGAAGGATAAGCTGCCCGAGCTGCTGCGCAGTATCGGTGATGCCCTGCAGCAATGCAAGGCACGGTCCAAGCAGCAGCAGTCTGAGTCTGACAAGGCCAAGAGCAAGAAGATAACAATGCCGTCGGTGAGCGACTGCAACCCTTTCAAGTCTCGACCCTCGCACCTGTCCGTCGACCCCTTGCTGGAGCAGACCATCGCCATTCTCGGCGATGTTCCTCCTCCTCCTTCTCCTGGTCAGGAAGATGCAGGAGAGGAGACCGTGACGGAGTACTACGAGTGGACAACGAGCTACGTGGATGAGAGCCGGATATACGGCTGGGACAAGGAAGCCAACGATGTGGTCGACGCCCTCGTCGGCAAGGACAAGGAGGAGGGCGAAGACGATGAGGTGCTGTTTAGGACGGCGGGCATCGCCGGGATCCACGGCAGCGGCAAGACGGCGCTGGCGCAGAAGGTGTTCGTCCACGACAGGATCAAGGACGCCTTCCCTCTCCGCCTCTGGGTCTGCGTCGGCCCGCCGGACCACGAGGACAGGTTCAACCTCCTCTACCGGATGCTCGACAACCTCGGCCTCGACACGGCCAAGGTCGAGGACATCGTCGACAAGGCCGACGTCGTCGTCAAGGCAGCCACCGACGAGGACAAGGACAAGTCCAAGATCGGGGTGCTGCTCTTCATCCTCTACGTGACGCTGTACAAGACGGGGTACCTTATCGTGTTCGACGACATGAGGGCGTACAGCGACTGGTACAGCAACCTGACGCTGCAGCCACCCAAGGACGGCGAGTGGTACGAGCGGCTCGCCTACGGCCTGCCCAAAGCCAGGAAGAGCGCGGTGCTCGTCACCTGCCGCAGCGAGGACGGTGCTAGGGTGATGGTGCGCACCGGCGGCGTGTTTCACCCTCCCAAGCTCGAGGGCGAAGAAGGGTGGAAGCTTTTCCACCGGGAGTACAAGGAGGCCAAAGACAAGGAGAAGAAGGAGAAGGGCGAGAAAGAGGAGGAAGACAAGCTTTACAAGGAACTCCAAGAGATGAAGGAGGAGATCGTCGGAAAGTGCCTTGGCCTTCCGGTGGCCATCGTCCAGGCGGCCAAGGGCTTCGCCGCGCTCGAGCACGAGCCGGAAGCTGACGCCAAGGATAACGCTGCCGCGGATCAGACTGCGACGAGCAAGACCGAACCAGCTGCAACTGAGGCGATGGAGGCCGATCAGTCTGCTAATTGATTGAGTCACTGACTCACTACTCACTCTGCGTGCTTATGTGCTCTGCTAAATGTTTGTTTCGTACTGTCGAGTGTGCTTTTTGTTTTTCTTGTGTCCTTGATTTACCTTTTGTTTTCGAGAATCAATTGGATCATGGAGTTTTGGTGTGTATATGTAATGTTTGTTCGACCGACTTTGTGGAGACTTCTCCAAATTTGATTTTTTTCCCCACCAGATCTGCTAATTCTCATCTAAGGCCCTGTTTGGTTCATAAGTCCTGGATTTTTTTAGTCTCAACTTATAAGTCCCAAGTCCTTAAAAAGTCCCTACATGTTTGGTTCCTGGGACTTATAAGTCCCTATAAGATCATATCACAACTATAAGTCCCTCCTTGAGAGTCTTATTTCATAAGTCCCAAATGCCCACTTTAAGTCCCTCCTGTTTGGTTTAGATGGGACTTATAGAAACTTATTAAAGTCCCTAAGCTAATAAGTCCTCGGAAACAAACACCCTCTAAGATAAAAATTTGATATGTCACATCTATATTGTCAACCACACGACCAAAGGGCTGAAATATTCGTGCAAACTTGTTGATCTTGTCGCTGCGTACCGCTTGCCGTATTCATATCTTTTTGCCAGCTGTTTTAGTTGTGTCCCGTTTGATGTGTGTATGTTTCTATGTTGAACGATTGTGGGTTATAATGGGCTTCTGTTACTTGGGTTGCGGTTTTTTTCGTGTATGTTGAGTGTTATTGAAAGAAATAAGCAATCTTTTTTTTTAACAATACAGGGGTTACGAAGGACCACCATTAGATAAGCATGTGATTGCAATTTACATGAGGACCCTCAATGAAAAAGAAATTGCAGTCCTGACATTTTAAAAAATTACCGGAAGTCATGAGGATAGATTGCAATCCCTTCATTGCGAAAGGCTGCAACGCCGACCAGAGCACATCGCCGCCGAGGACGAAACTACTTGGCGCGGCGGATTGGCCACCGCTCCACCATCACTGCAAACCGGACAGTAAAATCAAAATAAATACTAGAAAATTTCAAAAAAATCCTTTTTTTATGGTGAAAGATGATTGAATGATGATGTCCGCGGCAAGTTTCAGCACATTCAGACATCCGAGTAGCTCTCGGCAAAATAAATAAATCAAGTTCGAACAATACAAAACAGTAAACTTTTTCACGTACCCGAAATTTGTCTTTTTTGGTGAAAGCTATTCAGATGTCCAAATGCTTAGAAATTTGGCACAAACGTCAGGCACTCAAGCATCTTTCATCAGAAAAAACATTTTTAAAAGAATTCTAGTATTTTTAACGAATCTACTGTTCACTCCAAAAAGCCGCGTCCAAGACCCGATCGCTAGGTCGTTACATAGGATAGATCGAGAGGTTTAAGGGAGAGAAGATAGGAATAAGCTGTTGAGATTACATGTGTGCAACGCTACATGTCTAACAATACTTAGCCCTAGACACATTCTTGAAGAAAAACTGAACTCTTTTTACTCCTTGCAAATTGTTGGAAGCTAGTGAAGCATTTCAAGGTGGACATACAAATGACGTAACAAACACACAGCAATCAACAGAGATGATAAAGCCAAGCAGTAGAGTAGGTTTGAATAGAAGAAATGCGATGGAAAAAACAGCTACTGGCCACGGACGATGAGCTTGGCCTTGGCGTCTCCCTCGTGGATCCGGTACATGTCGCCAAGGCCCATATGCGCCATGAGGAACCAGACCATGGTGATGAGCTCGCCGCCGCGGCTGAGCTGCCGGACGTGCGTGCTCCCACGGCACTTGCCCGCCGCGTACGTGAGCATCTCCCCCCACACCCCGGCCACCACCTCCCACATGAGATCATCACCCAGCTCCCTCAGCACCTTGGCCAGGATGACGGCGTCGAACAGCACTGATTTACACCTGTCGCCCTTCACCACCGACGGCTTCTCTGTCGTGTTCACGTTCAGCAGCATCCTCCGCGCGTCCTTATGGTCCGGGTCCCACGCCGCCGCTGACTCGAAGAAGCGCTTGGCCTCGGCGCACGTGTCACGGTAGCGGAGCAGCCCGATGCCCGCCGTCGCGGACAGCATCTCCGGCTGCTTGATCAGAAGATATAGCATGTACTCCGACAGGGTGTTGGCGATTGGCTTCATGTTGCTCGTAGCCTCCGTCGGCGCTGTATGCTGGAACGGGTAGCAGCACAGGTCCGTGGCGATGTGCCACAGCAGCAGTGACTCGTCGAACTCTCTGTCTCTGTTCACGCTGCTCTCAAGTACGTGCAACTTCTCTTCCACCTCGTCCTTGCTACTGATGGCCTCCTTCTCTTTCGCACCTGCGGCTTCTGGTGTTGCGTCCTTGTCCTTGTCCTTGTTACTGATGACCTCCTCCTCTTTCGCACCTGCGGCTTCTGGTGTTGCTTTCTTCAGGTTCTCCATGATCTGAGTACGAAGCTTCTCAAGGACTCCCTCGCCGCGGCAGCTGCACGCCGCCGTTGTGTCTTTGATGGCCTTGGCTTCGGTGGCCCTCTCCTTGAGCCTACCAAACACAAAATCAAGTAGGGGTCCCTTCTCCTGACCCGAGCAGAGGCGCTCGCGCCGGATGAAGAAGAAATCGTCAAAGATCTCCCGGACGTGCAGCGTCTCGGCGACCCTGGTGAGCGCCCGGGCCATCCGCGGGCCGCCCAAACAGCCGCGGAGGCCGCTGCTGGCAGAGTCCGGCTTGTCCAGGCAATAGCTCACGAGGTTCAGCTGCGAGGTCCTCTCTGACCAGCGCCGCAGCCGTGGCCGCACGGACCTGACGGCGCGCGAGAGCCACTCCAGCCACCGTGTCTTCTCGAGGAGGACGAGCATCCGGTGAGAGGACAGGAGCATGGCGAGCGCGACGCCGTCGAGTGCTATCCCGCCCAGGAGCAGCGCATAGGTGATGGCGATGTCGACGTGCATGAAGCTGCCCTTGTCGCCGTGGAAGAAGAAGATGAGGAGGGAGGAGACGAGGCAGGCGGAGGCGAGGAAGCGGAGGACGCAGCCGGCCTTGCTGTGGGCGACGGGGGCCTTGGTGTACACCATGTCGTAGATGAAGTTGAGCTCCACCTCGATGACCTGGAACGCCTTGGCCGGCGAGTTGGTCACGTCCTCGCGATCGAGGAAGTAGGCTTGGCTGATCTTGCGCTCCTTGTAGCTTAGGATGAGGTTGACGAAGAGGCGGCGGAAGATGAGGAAGAAGTCGAACGCCTGCGCCTCAAGGCTCTTGTTGCTATTATTCACGAGGCGCGCTGCCTCGCCTTCCTCAAGGTCGGCAAGGGCTTTCTTGGCGTCGTCGTCGTCGCCGGCGAACACGATATCGACGACCAGTCCGGCCTTCTCCTTGGCGTCGAACTCCGTCATGAGCTTGGCGTAGTTTGGGCCCGGGTCAGGAGGGTCGAGGATGTTCTCGCGGAAGCCGTCGACGCTGCCGGAGTAGAGCGAGTAGGTGCGCTCACCGTACTTGATGATGCCGACGACGAACATGAGGACGGTGGCGGGGATCATGGGGTTGCCCTTGAGGGAGCAGAAGAAGATGACGGAGGCGGAGAAGAGCTCGAAGAGGAGGCCGATGAGGTGGCGGAGCCACAGCTCGTTGTCCTCGAGGGAGTAGGCGGTGATGGTGTCAGGGCCGCCCAGGTGGAGCAGCAGGAAGGGCGTCCAGAAGGCGAAGATGATGGGGCTGCTGTTGCCGGCGTCGGCGTTGGTGGGGGAGCCGCGCTTGAGGCCGGTGGCGTGCTGGGTGATGGTGGAGGAGGAGCTAGACTGGGAGCCGCCGATGTTGCCCATGTTGTTGAGGAGGAGGCCGAGGGCGAGGTCGGCGACCCAGTCGGCGAGGAGGTAGCATGCCCAGACGAGAAAGCGGGGGACGGGGGAGGAGGAGCGCTTGCGGACGGGGCCGACGAATATGAGGATCATCTGGAGGAAGAGGCTGAGCAGCACCGCCACCCGGATCTCCCAGTTGCTGTCGTCCTGCGGGATTGGAGGCGTGAATCCTCCCATCGCCGCCTGCCGCCGTTCAGCTCGAGCTGGAGCTGTAGCTGGGGCTACCTAGCTAGCAGCCTAGCACGTCGACGTCGCGCCCTGCAGTCTGCATGCATGCATATGCACTGACCGGTCTTTAAACTAGTACTCCGACTAGAGTAGAGTAAGCTTCACCGATGGGATGCGTACTGCTTGTCCTTAAAATAGGAAGGTGAGTGCAAATGAAATGGGGTCGACCGACGGCGGTACAGATCGATCGTCGAATAAATCCTTGCCTTGTTTGGAGAGAAAACAAAGAGGGAAAGGAACAGAAGAGTAAAGTGAAAGTACTACGTGCAGTCCATCTCATGTGCTCAAAAGAAAATTCGCATGCACATGCAGTGCAGTGGTGTCTGTATCAAGATAATCAAAGCTGCAGGCGCAGGCAAAAATGAGAGTATGCGTCAAGTTTAGCGCTAAATACCGCACGTACGTCCATCACTTGCAGAAAGAAAGAAACAAGGGTCAGATCAGCAGCATGCAGATTGCAACGAAAGCATGCATGCATGCATGCATCAAATGGTGTCTATATCAAGATATAGTCAAAGTAGAAAGCAACTGATTCTCGCCATCGGTCTCCTTTAATACTCACAGCGTTAATGTACCTATGGTCCTTGTTTACAACAACAAGTCACAAGTTAGACACTTTCTCTTTTATTATTTTATTTTACCTTTTTTGAGGTAAAAATAAATAAAGATGCGGCTAAGCGGACGCATGGAAGTCTGACAAGGAAGCTCGGGGACGCATGGAAGGCAAATAGGCGATATGATGCGGCCAAAATAAAGCCCCACGGTGCAAAGGGAACATCACATGATAACTAAAGATTCACTCCAATATCAATCGTGTGCTCATAGGAATCGATATAGACGTCCACGGTCCCGTTGTCGGTCATTGAACGAACGGTTCATTCATGTCTATGAGTTGCAAAGGGCTACGGCAAGGGGATCCTATCTCCCCAATGCTTTTCATTCTAATTATGGAGCCGATGCAAAGGATGATGCAGCTAGCAGTGACCCGTGGGGTGATGGAACCGTTGGCGCCTGTGGGCATGGAGAAGCGACTATCATTCTTTGCGGATGACGTTGTCCTATTTGTCAAACCAAATAAGGTGGATCTTGCGGCATGCAAGTGTATATTGGAGCTCTTCGGCGAAGCATCGGGACTGAGGATCAACATGCAAAAATCGGCAGTTATTCCTATGAGATGCTCGGAGGAGCAAATCACCATGGCATGTGCCGAGCTCCAATGCCCCTTGGGAGCCTTCCCGATCAAGTATTTGGGGCTGCACTCTCATTAAGGAGGCCATCGGCGAGTCAGTTGAAGTATTTGGTGGATCAAATGGCTAATAAGCTTCCAAAATGGAAGGCATCACTTATGCCAAAGAGTGGCAGACTAACCTTGGTCCAATCGGTGCTTTGTGCCATGCCGATCCATGCAATGATGACGTTGGATCTATCGTTAAAAACAATTAATGCAATGAAGAAGATTTGCAGAGGTTTCTTGTGGTGTAGACGCGTGGAGGCTAATGGTGGCAATTGTGCGGTGGCTTGGGATGTGGTGTGCGCACCGAAGTGGGCAGGTGGCCTTGGCTTGCCGAACTTGCGTTGGATGAACATATCAATGCAAGCGAGATGGCCGTGGCTTGCGAGGACTGATGAGACGAGGCCATGGCGAGAGTTCAAGATCAAGGTCCCGAAGGAGTCATTGGGGCTTTGTATGGCGGCTATGAGGAGTGTGGCTAACTCTGGGCTCATGACACATTTTTGGGAGGACCGCTGGCTTGATGGTACAGGATTCAGGAGGTTGCACCACTTCTCTACAGTTTGGTTCCTAAGCGCATCAGAGAATCCAGGTTAGTTGGACCGGCGGTGGAGAATGGGAGTTGGGCATTGGACGTTGGCCCGGACATTGGACCGGTCGTGCTGCACGAGTTCTTTTTGGTATGGCATCGGGTTTCAGCTTGGGAGCCCATGGTGGATTTGCCTGATAAGGTGGTCTGGTCGTGGGAGGCCACCGGACAGTTCTCCGTGAAATCTGCTTATGCGGCTGGCTTTTGGGGTCGAGAAGGAAGCGTGACGGCGGATCTAACTTGGAAATCACGTGCACCCTCAGGTGCAGGTACTTCACGTGGTTGGCCCTCAAGGACCGCTGTTGGACGTCGGACCGACTAGCTAGACGAGGGTTACCACACCAAGACGCATGCCCGTTTTGCGTCCAGGAGGATGAAACCATTAACCACATTCTACTCACTTGTGTTTTCGCTAGGACTGCTTGGGTAAGGATCTGCGAGGCCTTGGGTAAGCCGGATTGAACTCCCACTCAACAGGACAAGTTGGCGGATTGGGCTGTGGCTAAGCAAGGTTTGGAAGGCATGAGCATCAAGGACCTTAGTGTTGGGGAACGTAGTAATTTCAAAAAATTTCCTACGCACACGCAAGATCATGGTGATGCATAGCAACGAGAGGGGAGAGTGTTGTCCACGTACCCTCATAGACCGAAAGCGGAAGTGTTAGAATAACGTGGTTGATGTAGTCGTACATCTTCACGGCCCGACCGATCAAGCACCGAAACTACGACACCTCCGAGTTCTAGCACACGTTCAGCTCGATGACGATCCACGTACTCTGATCCAGCAGAATGTCGGGGAAGAGTTTCGTTAGCACGACGACGTGGTGACGATCTTGATGTTCTACTATCGCAGGGCTTCGCCTAAGCACCGCTACAATATTATCGAGGAGGACTATGGTGGAGGGGGGCATCGCACACGGCTAAGAGATCAATGATCTAATGTTGTGTCTAGAGGTGCCCCCTGCCCCCGTATATAAAGGAGCAAGGGGGGAGGGGGCGCGCCAAGGGGAGTCCTACTCCCACCGGGAGTAGGACTCCCTCCTTCCTTGTTGGACTAGGAGAAGGGGGGAAAGCAGAGGGAGAGAGAGGAAGGAAAGGGGGGGGGCGCCGCCCCCCTCTCCTTGTCCTATTCGGACTAGGGGGGAGGGGCACGCGACCCAGCCCTTGCCTCCTCCCCTCTTCTCCACTAAGGCCCATGTAGGCCCATTAAGCCCCCGGGGGGTTCCGGTAACCTCCCGGTACTCCGGTAAAATCTCGATTTCACCCGGAACACTTCCGACATCCAAATATAGGCTTCCAATATATCAATCTTCATGTTTCAGCCATTTTGAGACTCCTCGTCATATCTGTAATCACATCCGGGACTCCAAACAAACTTCAGTACATCAAATCTCGTATACTCATAATATAACTGTCATCGAAACCTTAAGCGTGCGGACCCTACGGGTTTGAGAACTATGTAGACATGACCGAGAACCGTTTCCGGTCAATAACCAATAGCGGAACCTGGATGCTCATATTGGCTCCTACTATTCTACGAAGATCTTTATCGGTCAAACCGCATAACCACATACGTTGTTCCCTTTGTCATGGGTATGTTACTTGCCCGAGATTTGATCGTCGGTATCCCAATACCTAGTTCAATCTCGTTACCGGCAAGTCTCTTTACTCGTTACGTAATGCATCATTCCGTAACTAACTCATTAGCTACATTGCTTGCAAGGCTTATAGTGATGTGCATTACTGAGAGGGCCCAGAGATACCTCTCCGACAATCGGAGTGACAAAACCTAATCTCGAAATACGCCAACTCAACATGTACCTTTGGAGACACCTGTAGAGCTCCTTTATAATCACCCAGTTATATTGTGATGTTTGGTAGCACACAAAGTGTTCCTCCGGTAAACGGGAGTTGCATAATCTCATAGTTGTAGGAACATGTATAAGTTATGAAGAAAGCAATAGCAACATACTAAACGATCAAGTGCTAAGCTAACGGAATAGGTCATGTCAATCACATCATTCTCCTAATGATGTGATCCCATTAATCAAATGACAACTCATGTCTATGGTTAGGAAACATAACCATCTTTGATTAATGAGCTAGTCAAGTAGAGGCATACCAGTGACATTAAGTTTGTCTATGTATTCACACATGTATCATGTTTCCGGTTAATACAATTCTAGCATGAATAATAAACATTTATCATGATATGAGGAAATAAATAATAACTTTATTATTGCCTCCAGGGCATATTTCCTTCAGTGTCCCACTTGCACTAGAGTCAATAATCTAGATTACATAGTAATGATTCTAACACCCATGGAGTCTTGGTGTTGATCATGTTTTGCTCGTGGAAGAGGCTTAGTCGACGGGTCTTCCACATTCAGATCCGTATGTATCTTGCAAATCTCCATGTCTCCCACCTGGACTTGGTCCCGGATGGAATTGAAGCGTCTCTTGATGTGCTTGGTCCTCTTGTGAAATCTGGATTCCTTTGCCAAGGCACTTGCACGAGTATTGTCACAGAAGATCTTCATTGGTCCCGATGCACTAGGTATGACACCTAGATCAGAAATGAACTCTTTCATCCAGACTCCTTCATTTGTTGCTTCCGAAGCAGCTATGTACTCCGCTTCGCATGTAGATCCCGCCACGACGCTTTGTTTAGAACTGCACCAACTGAAAGCTCCACCCTTCAATATAAACACGTATCCAGTTTGCGATTTAGAATCGTCCGGATCAGTGTCAAAGCTTGCATCAACGTAACCATTTACGATTAGCTCTTTGTCACCTCCATAAACGAGAAACATATCCTTAGTCCTTTTCAGGTATTTCAGGATGTTCTTGACCGCTGTCCAGTGATCCACTCCTGGATTACTTTGGTACCTCCCTGCAAAACTTATTGCTAAGCATACGTCAGGTCTGGTACACAATATTGCATACATGATAGAGCCTATGGCTGAAGCATAGGGAACATCTTTCATTTTCTCTCTATCTTCTGCTGTGGTCGGGCATTGAGTCTGACTCAACTTCACACCTTATAATACAGGCAAGAACCCTTTCTTTGCCTGATCCATTTTGAACTTTTTCAAAACTTTATCAAGGTATGTGCTTTGTGAAAGTCCAATTAAGCGTCTTGATCTATCTCTATAGATCTTGATGCCCAATATGTAAGCAGCTTCACCGAGGTCTTTCATCGAAAAACTATTATTCAAGTATCCCTTTATGCTATCCAGAAATTCTATATCATTTCCAATGAACAATATGTCATCTACATATAATATCAGAAATGCTATAGAGCTCCCACTCACTTTCTTGTAAATACAGGCTTCTCCAAAAGTCTGTATAAAACCATATGCTTTGATCACACTATCAAAGCGTTTATTCCAACTCCGAGAGGCTTGCACCAGTCCATAAATGGACCGCTGGAGTTTGCACACTTTGTTAGCACCTTTTGGATCGACAAAACCTTCCGACTGCATCATATACAACTCTTCTTCCAGAAATCCATTCAGGAATGCAGTTTTGACATCCATTTGCCAAATTTCATAATCATAAAATGCGGCAAATGCTAACATGATTCGGATAGACTTAAGCATCGCTACGGGTGAGAAAGTCTCATCGTAGTCAACCCCTTGAACTTGTCAAAAAACTTTTGCAACAAGTCGAGCTTTGTAGACAGTTACATTACCATCAGCGTCAGTCTTCTTCTTGAAGATCCATTTATTCTCGAGGGCTTGCCGATCATCGGGCAAGTCAACCAAAGTCCATACTTTGTTCTCATACATGGATCCCATCTCAGATTTCATGGTCTCAAGCCATTTTGCGGAATCGGGGCTCACCATCGCCTCCTCATAGTTTGTAGGTTTGCCATGGTCAAGTAACATGACTTCCAGAATAGTATTACCGTACCACTCTGGTGCGGATCTTACTCTGGTTGACCTACGAGGTTCGATAGTAACTTGATCTGAAGTTTCATGATCAATATCATTAGCTTCCTCACTGATTGGTGTAGTTGTCATAGGAACCGGTTCTTGTGATGAACTACTTTCCAATAAGGGAGCAGGTATAGTTACCCCATCAAGTTCTACTTTCCTCCCACTCACTTCTTTCGAGAGAAACTCCTTCTCTAGAAAGGATCCAAATTTAGCAACAAAAATCTTGCCCTCAGATTTGTGATAGAAGGTGTACCCAATAGTCTCTTTTGGGTATCATATGAAGACACATTTCTCCGATTTGGGTTCGAGCTTATCTGGTTGAAGTTTCTTCACATAAGCATTGCAGCCCCAAACTTTAAGAAATGACAAGTTTGGTTTCTTGCCAAACCACAGTTCATAAGGCGTTGTCTCAACGGATTTTGATGGTGCCCTATTTAACGTGAATGCGGCCGTCTCTAAAGCATAACCCCAAAACGATAGCGGTAAATCAGTAAGAGACATCATAGATCACACCATATCTAGTAAATTACGATTACGACGTTCTGACACACCATTTCGTTGTGGTGTTCCGGGTGGCGTGAGTTGCAAAACTATTCCGCATTGCTTCAAATGTAAACCAAACTCGTAACTCAAATATTCTCCTCCACGATCAGATCATAGAAACTTTATTTTCTTGTTACGATGATTTTCCACTTCACTCTGAAATTCTTTGAACTTTTCAAATGTTTCAGACTTGTGTTTCATCAAGTAGATATACCCATATCTGCTTAAATCATCTGTGGAGGTGAGAAAATAACGATACCTGCCGCGAGCCTCAATATTCATTGGACCACATACATCAGTATGTATGATTTCCAACAAATCAGTTGCTCGCTCCATAGTTCCGGAGAATGGCGTTTTAGTCATCTTGCCCATGAGGCACGGTTCGCAAGTACCAAGTGATTCATAATCAAGTGATTCCAGAAGTCCATCAGTATGGAGTTTCTTCATGCGCTTTACACCAATATGACACAATGGCAGTGCCACAAATAAGTTGCACTATCATTATAAACTCTGCATCTTTTGGCTTCAACATTATGAATATGTGTATCACTACTATCGAGATTTAATAAAAATAGACCACTCTTCAAGGGTGCATGACCATAAAATATATTACTCATATAAATAGAACAACCATTATTCTCTGATTTAAATGAATAACCATCTCGCATCAAACAAGATCCAGATATAATGTTCATGCTCAATGCTGGCACCAAATAACAATTATTCAGGTCTAAAACTAATCCCGATGATAGATGTAGAGGTAGTGTGCCGACCGCGATCACATCAACTTTGGAACCATTTCCCACGCGCATGGTCACCTCGTCCTTAGCCAATCTTCGCTTAATCCGTAGTCCCTGTTTCGAGTTGCAAATATTAGCAACAGAACCAGTTTCAAATACCCAGGTGCTACTGCGAGCATTAGTAAGGTACACATCAATAACATGTATAACACATATACCTTTGTTCGCCTTGCCATCCTTCTTATTCGCCAAATACTTGGGGCAGTTCCGCTTCCAGTGTCCAGTCTGCTTGCAGTAGAAGCACTCAGTCTCAGGCTTAGGTCCAGATTTGGGTTTCTTCTCTTGAGCAGCAACTTGCTTGTTGTTCTTCTTGAAGTTCCCCTTCTTATTCCCTTTACCCTTTTTCTTGAAACTGGTGGTCTTATTGACCATCAACACTTGATGATGCTTCTTGATTTCTACCTCCACAGCCTTTAGCATTGCGAAGAGCTCGGGAATAGTCTTGTCCATCCCTTGCATATTATAGTTCATCACGAAGCTCTTGTAGCTTGGTGGCAGTGATTGAAGAATTCTGTCAATGACACTATCATCAGGAAGATTAACTCCCAGTTGAATCAAGTGATTATTATACCCAGACATTTTGAGTATATGTTCACTGACAGAACTATTCTCCTCCATCTTACAGCTATAGAACTTATTGGAGACTTCATATCTCTCAATCCGGGCATTTGCTTGAAATATTAACTTCAACTCCTGGAACATCTCATATGGTCCATGAAGTTCAAAACGTCGTTGAAGACCCGGTTCTAAGCCGTAAAGCATGGCACACTAAACTATCGAGTAGTCATCAGCTTTGCTCTGCCAGACGTTCTTAACGTCGTCAGTTGCATCTGCAGCAGGCCTGGCACCCAGCGGTGCTTCCAGGACGTAATTCTTCTGTGCAGCAATGAGGATAATCCTCAAGTTACAGACCTAGTCCGTGTAATTGCTACCATCATCTTTCAACTTAGCATTCTCAAGGAACGCATTAAAATTCAACAGAACAACAACACAAGCCATCTATCTACAACAAACATAGACAAGCAAAATACTATCAGGTACTAAGTTCATGATAAATTTAAGTTCAATTAATCATATTACTAAAGAACTCCCACTTAGACAGACATCTCTCTAGTCATCTAAGTGATCACGTGATCCAAATCAACTAAACCATGTCTGATCATCACGTGAGA
The DNA here is from genome assembly GCF_002162155.2 of Triticum dicoccoides. Classification (NCBI taxonomy): domain Eukaryota; kingdom Viridiplantae; phylum Streptophyta; class Magnoliopsida; order Poales; family Poaceae; genus Triticum; species Triticum dicoccoides. Next base: position 407,164,851 of record NC_041383.1, read on the forward strand.
TGGAGTAGTTCAATGGTGAACATCACTATGTTGATCATATCTACTATATGATTCACGTTCGACCTTTCGGCCTCCGTGTTCCGAGGCCATATCTGTATATAGGCTCGTCAAGTTTAACCTGAGTATTCCGCGTGTGCAACTATTTTGCACCCGTTGTATTTGAACGTAGAGCCTATCACACCCGATCATCACGTGGTGTCTCAGCATGAAGAACTTTCGCAAAGGTGCATACTCAGGGAGAACACTTCTTGATAATTAGTGAGAGATCATCTTAAAATGCTACCGTCAATCAAAGCAAGATAAGATGCATAAAGGATAAACATCACATGCAATCAATATAAGTGATATGATATGGCCATCATCATCTTGTGCTTTGTGATCTCCATCTCCGAAGCACCATCGTGATCACCATCGTCACCGGCGCGACACCTTGATCTCCATCGTAGCATTGTTGTCGTTACGCCATCTATTGCTTCTACGACTATCGCTACCGCTTAGTGATAAAGTAAAGCAATTACAAGGCATTTGCATTTCATACAATAAAGCGACAACCATATGGCTCCTGCCAGTTGCCGATAACTTCAGTTACAAAACATGATCATCTCATACAATAAAATATAGCATCACGTCTTGACCATATCACATCACAACATGCCCTGCAAAAACAAGTTAGACGTCCTCTACTTTGTTGTTGCAAATTTTACGTGGCTGCTACGGGCTGAGCAAGAACTGTTCTTACCTACACATCAAAACCACAACGATAGTTCGTCAAGTTAGTGCTGTTTTAACCTTCGCAAGGACCAGGTGTAGCCACACTCGGTTCAACTAAAGTTGGAGAAACTGACACCCGCCAGCCACCTGTGTGCAAAGCACGTCGGTAGAACCAGTCTCGCGTAAGCGTACGCGTAATGTCGGTCCGGGCCGCTTCATCCAACAATACCGCTGAACCAAAGTATGACATGCTGGTAAGCAGTATGACTTGTATCGCCCACAAATCACTTGTCTTCTACTCGTGCATATAACATCTACGCATAAAACCAGGCTCAGATGCCACTGTTGGGGAACGTAGTAATTTCAAAAAATTCCTATGCACACGCAAGATCATGGTGATGCATAGCAACAAGAGGGGAGAGTGTTGTCCATGTACCCTCGTAGAACGAAAGCAGAAGCGTTAGAACAATGTGGTTGATGTAGTCGTACGTCTTCACGGCCCGACCGATCAAGCACCGAAACCACGGCACCTCCGAGTTCTAGCACACGTTCAGCTCGATGACGATCCCCGTACTCCGATCCAGCAGAATGTCGGGGAAGAGTTCCGTCAGCATGACGATGTGGTGACAATCTTGATGTTCTACTATCGCAGGGCTTCGCCTAAGCACCGCTACAATATTATCGAGGAGGACTATGGTGGAGGGGGGCACCGCACACGGCTAAGAGATCAGTGATCTAATGTTGTGTCTAGAGGTGCCCCCTGCCCTCGTATATAAAGGAGCAAGGTGGGAGGGGGCGGCCGGCCTAGGAGGGGGCGCGCCAAGGGGAGTCCTACTCCCACCGGGAGTAGGACTCCCTCCTTCCTTGTTGGACTAGGAGAAGGGGGGAAAGAGGAGGGAGAGAGAGGAAGGAAAGGGGGGGGGGGAGGCGCCGCCCCCTCTCCTTGTCCTATTCGGACTAGGGGAGAGGGGCGCGCGGCCCAGCCCTTGCCTCCTCTCCTCTTCTCCACTAAGGCCCATGTAGGCCCATTAAGCCCCCGGGGGGTTCCGGTAACCTCCCGGTACTCCGGTAAAATCCCGATTTCACCCGGAACACTTCCGACATCCAAATATAGGCTTCCAATATATCAATCTTCATGTCTCGACCATTTCGAGACTCCTCGTCATGTCCGTAATCACATCCGGAACTCCAAACAAACTTCGGTACATCAAATCTCATATACTCATAATATAACTATCATCGAAACCTTAAGCGTGCGGACCCTACGGGTTTGAGAACTATGTAGACATGACCGAGAACCGTTTCCGGTCAATAACCAATAGCGGAACCTGGATGCTCATATTGGCTCCTATATATTCTACGAAGATCTTTATCGGTCAAACCGCATAACCACATACGTTGTCCCCTTTGTCATCGGTATGTTACTTGCCCGAGATTTGATCGTCGGTATCCCAATACCTAGTTCAATCTCGTTACCGGCAAGTCTCTTTACTCATTACGTAATGCATCATTCCGTAACTAACTCATTAGCTACATTGCTTGCAAGGCTTATAGTGATGTGCATTACCGAGAGGGCCCAGAGATACCTCTCCGACAATCGGAGTGACAAAACCTAATCTCGAAATACGCCAACTCAACATGTACCTTTGGAGACACCTGTAGAGCTCCTTTATAATCACCCAGTTACGTTGTGATGTTTGGTAGCACACAAAGTGTTCCTCCGGTAAACGGGAGTTGCATAATCTCATAGTTGTAGGAACATGTATAAGTTATGAAGAAAGCAATAGCAACATACTAAACGATCAAGTGCTAAGCTAACGGAATGGGTCGTGTCAATCACATCATTCTCCTAATGATGTGGTCCCGTTAATCAAATGACAACTCATGTCTATGGTTAGGAAACATAACCATCTTTGATTAATGAGCTAGTCAAGTAGAGGCATACTAGTGACATTAAGTTTGTCTATGTATTCACACATGTATCATGTTTCCGGTTAATACAATTCTAGCATGAATAATAAATATTTATCATGATATGAGGAAATAAATAATAACTTTATTATTGCCTCTAGGGCATATTTCCTTCACTTAGAACTATTACTGCGCTAGTCTAGTGGGAGTTGTGGAAGCATTGGAATGCTATTATCTTTGAGGGGGCGTGCCCTTGCTTGGAGTATCTAATAGGGAGAGTGAGGCAAGAGGGCCAACTGTGGGCATCGGCCGGGCTAATGAAAGGGAATGTAACTCCCTTCTTTAGTAGGGTGGAGAGGTGGGAGACTTGTGAGGAGTAATATGTACCAACAAACCGTGTAATTGTGGTGGAGACTTTCTATGCCTTTCTTCTTTAATATATGATATGCACACTCGTGCATATTCGAGAAAAAAAATTCATGTCTATGAGTTACCAAACCTACAGGGTCACAAGATTAAGACAACCACGATCTGAAGAGTGTTAGTGGGAGGGGAGTAATGAGAATATATTTGTGGAATTGTTTCATAAATATTCGGAATAGTTTTAAGAGAATTCAGAAGCGTTTCGGGGTCACCGGAAGGATTTCAGAGTTTATCGGGCAATACATGTTATTCCTGATAATTAATATATAGGTGGAAAATGTTTCCGGTGATGTTGCATTATATATAAAAGGGTATAATAATAATAATTATAAGCCTTTTATATTAATTTAAATATCAGCAGGTCTTAAAAGGCCAAGAGGTGGATGGAGAATTGTACTTGAACCTTGAACCCTTGGATGTTGGTTCTTGATGCTTTGCTTTATAATATAAAGCGGGAGGAAACCCTTTTTCGTTAATTGGGCCACCAAGGACCAAGAGGGGGAGGTGCCCCCTTCCCATAGTCGGAGGCCGAATAGGGGTGGGGGAAGGACTCCCCCTCCCCCCCTTTGGCCGGCGCCAGGGGAGGGGAGTCATTCCCCTCCTCTTGGTTGCCCCCTCTCCCATCCAACCTATATATACATGAGGTATTGAGCTTTTTTGAACACACAAGTTTTGGAGCCTCCTCTAGTTCATCTAGCCCTAGTTATAGTTGGTCCTAGTAGACTAATTAGAGCTTGGTCTAGTTCCTCTAATCATCATAATTAGAAGCCGAGTGTGGTTCTAATCTCCTCCCACCGGCGGTCATTAACTCTGGACGGCAAAGCGCTACTGGATCGTGAAGGCTGCAAGCTTGCAACCAAGTAGAGAGGACATGATTTTGGTCTTAAGTTGTCCGTGGGATTGTTCATCGACGGTTAGAGGGACTTCAAGTACGGTCCACACCGACACGTTCTTCTTCCGTTGCAACTCAGTGACGGTAATGATCGTGATCTCAACCCGTTATGCATCTTCATATTCATCTTGGTTGTGCGTAGGCATGATTTTTTTGTTTTCTACTACGTTTCCCAACACTCTGGTCTTACACTCTTATTATTTCACCCCTGTTGAAAATGTAACCAATTTGTTATTAATCACTTAAAATGGGGGAGATTGTAAGTGCATCTAGTGCCCCCTTAGTGGTTTTGGAGTATTGAAGACAAATGAGTTAAGGGACCAAAGTGTTTGTGAGTGTACACAAGAGATATAGTCCCTAAAGAGTTGGTTTAACTGACAAAAGCTACCCCTAAAAATGTATTTCCTTAGTGAAGAATTTGGTGCTTCCTTTAAAGAAATTGATGTGAAGAATTGGAAGCTTGAAGACTTTGTTTTCGTAGTTTCTTTCTTCTTTATTTGAGTCATTGGAAACACCATACTGCTAAAGGGGGTCTAGGTGATACATAGGCATATTTCCGAAGTGATGCTCAATCCCAAAAACATACCTATTTCTTTGAGCAAAGACTTTGGAAATCTCTCGCAGTGCAGTCGAGTTCTTTAGCAACATAGATGAAATTCTTTTGGTCTTTGACGAAATTGGTCTGATTGAAAAGTTAGGATTTTGCTAGTGCGATTTGTCTACCATGTGAGGAAACGGAGAGTTCTGATGAATTTGTCGTTCGGACCATTGCTGCGCAAGTGCTAGCTGCCGAGTGGATCCTTGTCCTGACAACGATCATGTCTGAAGGGCATTTATGTCTTATCATGTGGGGTTGCCCCTAGCTATGAATAGCCGCCCCCACAACCAATAGTTGGTGGGATCCTCCAAGAGAGAGATTGGCAAGTGTCATTTGAGAGCAACCCTTTCTCTGTCGAACTTGAGAAAAACCCAAGTGAGGAAAGACCCAACCCAGAGCCAAAGTGATTAAGCATCACTGAAGATATTGTCCTACGTGATCCGACGCTCGTTAGCTTTGAAGACTGTCATTCTTCCAGATGGTTAGGCATCATGTTTTGAGCATCCAAGAAGAATTTATGGAGTGCCATAGAATGAGTCTGTGATGGTTTTGGAAGTCTACCTTGAAGACTTACCACAAGTGATTAGGCGGGGTTTAAGTGACCTTAGCTCAAGGGGAATAAGGTGAAGACTTAGTGTCTTCTGAGTTAAATCTCAGCCTCCCTAACCAAATGTACAGTTGATACAACAGTTGAAACTAGTCAAAAAAATCCCATGTCTTCACCGAGCCTACCTGGTTTCAAATTCGTCAACCCCTTACTTTGAGTACTTTAGCTCTTGACGGATTTGTGCCTTGCATACCGAAAACTTTGAACTGAAGACTTTCACCCTAATGCATTTCATTTCTTCAGTTCATCATGTTTACATTTGATTGCATGTATGTCTGCATGTTCTTCATCTGTATCTATCTTGTGAGCATGTCTTGCTTTGCCGTGACAACTTTTTCATCTTGATACATTTTTTGTCACTCTATTATTCGTCAAAATCTCCCATCTTTGACGAATTTGTAATAATATCGCATTCACCCCCTGGGAGATAACCTACACTTTCAAGGAGCTCTTCAAGATTGCTTCTAGAAAAAATAGAACGGTCCGCAAGGACATGCTCAAACACAATTTGATCGGCCAGAAGCGACTAGTCGCCTCCTTTCCTTCGCCGATCAATCATGAGAATAACCACACCAACTCAATCCATTGAGAATTTCAGTCCGTGGATGCTCATTTCTTCTACCCAGCTCACATTTGTCACAAATGACATGATCTCCTCGAAGTGGACCCCTAATAGGACCTATCCCATCTTCACCACAGACAAGATTTGGAAGGCGCACACAAAGCTAAAATATAGATTTTTTGCCTGGCTGGTGCTACACGGTAGGATCCTCACTGTTGAGAATGTGGCATAGCATGCATGGCTGCACGACCCTATCTGCCAGCTATGTCTTAGCACACACGAGTTGATGACGCACCTTTGCAAAGACCGCCCCTTCACTTAGGCGATTTGAATCCTCGTGTGCACTTGGATGGGCAATGAGGGCCTGCCTATCTTGGGGGCCTGTTTGCTCCCATTCATCATGTTGGTTGGGAGTCAATGCTAAGAGGGATATCAAATAACTCCATTCGCCAAAGGAGCGGGCTGCTGCTATATGCTGCATGGAACACCTCGAAAGAGAGGAGCGGAAGGATTTTCATCGGCTCATGTCTTACCTATATTGAGGTGTCCCCTTGGCTTTTGAGTGTATGATGTAAATGGAAACTTCTATTGATTGATAGTTACAGGAACAATA
>NC_041383.1:407171632-407193166 GCF_002162155.2 Triticum dicoccoides
GATGGCCCCCGGGCAGGCAACGAAACCCAGATCCTTTTCGAAAACATCAGGGCAGGCCAAGCCCCTCAATCCGTCTCACCACCCACTGGCTCCCCAACGCGAACCGGCCATGTGCCGCGACCTAGCCTAGCTGGTTGGCGCATGCCGGCCGGTTGCTAGAAGTCAACTCCCAGATGACCAGAGGGTGTGGCTACAGTGCACCCCTTTACGCCAGCCCCGACGGGCTCGGCAATAGCACATCCCCTGCCGTCGCCCAGAGCGGGCGGTGTCCCCGCGGCGTAACCCTATAGCTAGGCGGCGCGTGCCACCCCATGATGCCTGGCGAGGCATGCCATGTACCACGCAGCCGGCTGTACCCATGCTCGACGGCCCCGATATGGCCCACACCCGGTGAGACCCGCACCCGACGGACCCAGCAGACCCGGTGGCCCGCGCTGCCAGCTCCCAGACGCTAACACCAGGGCCCTGCGCCCATGTAATACTCCCATTGTAGCCCTGGGGGGCCAGCCTATAAGACCCTCGATACCCCTCCATGTAGAGCAACGCATGAACTGGCCTGTCTTCCTTCCCCCCACGAACAGCTCCAGGAGCAAACCTGTGTCCGCTTCATATAAACCATACTCGAGAGGAGTAGGGGTGTTATCTCTCTAGAGAACCCCGAACCAGGGTACGTCTCGTGTTACACACCTACGCGTGCCAACCTCGCCTTTGGAACCCACCAGTGCCCTTGAGTCTATCCCCACCTTTAGCCATCCTATGGCATCTGCTGTGAGATCACCACGACAGTTGGCGCCCACTGTGGGGTGATGACCCACAAGTATAGGGGATCAATCATAGTCCTTTCGATAAGTAAGAGTGTCAAACCCAACGAGGAGCATAAGTAAATGACAAGTAGTTTTCAGCAAGGTATTCTCTGCAAGCACTGAAATTATAAGTAACGTGTAGTTTATAGCAAGATAATTTGTAACGAGCAAGTAACGGTAATGGTAAAAAAGTGCAGCAAGGTAGCCCAATCCTCTTGAGGCAAAGGACATGCCTAAACGATCTCTTATGATAAGCAAAGCATTCTTGAGGGTACACGGGAATTTCATCTAGTCACTTTCATCATGTTGGTTTGATTTGTGTTTGCTACTTTGATAATTTGATATGTGGGTGGACCGGTGCTTAGGTGTTGTTCTTACTTGAACAAACCTCCTACTTATGATTAACCCCCTCGCAAGCATCTGCAACTACGAGAAAAGTATTAAGAACAAATCTAACCATAGCATTAAACTTTTGGATCCAAATCAGTCCCTTATGGAATAGCGCATAAACTAGGGTTTAACCTTCTGTCACTCTCGCAGCCCATCATCTAGTAACTACTCCCCAATGCATTCCCTTATGGACAAATATGGTGAAGTGTCATGTAGTCGACATTCACATGACACCACTAAGGGAATAACAATATACATACCATCAAAATATCAAACACATATCAAGTTCACATGATTACGTGCAACAAGATTTCTTTAGTGATGATGATGACCTCATGATTTCTTCCATGACCTCAAGAACAAAAGTAACTACTCACAAATGATAATCATGCTCAAGATCATAGGGGTATTAAATAACATAATGGATCTAAACATATAATCTTCCACCAAATAAACCATATACTAATCAACTACAAGATGTAATCAACACTACTAGTCACCGACGAGTAGCAATCTATAGTACCGGTACAAAGATTGAACACAAGAGATGAACTAGGGTTTGAGAGGAGATGGTGCTATTGAATATGTTGATGGAGATTGCCTCCCCAAGATGGGAGAGTTGTTGGTGATGATGATGACGATGATTTCCCCCCTTCAGGAGGGAAGTTCCCCTGGCGGAATCACTCCACCAAAGGGCAAAAGTGCTCCTGCCCAAGTTCCGCCTCGAGACGGCGGTGCTTCATCCTGAAAGTCCTCTCCTTATTTTTTCTAGGTCAAAATGAGTTATATACCAGAAGTGGGGCACCGGTGGTGGGCCGAGGAGGGCACAGCCCACCAGGGCGCGCCTGGGCTCCCTGGCGCGCCCAGGTGGGTTGTGCCCACCTTGTGGGCCCTCTCTGGTAGTTATTTGCTCCAATAATTCTTATTTATTCCATAAAAAATCCTCGTGAAGTTTCAGCTCATTTGGAGTTGTGCATAATAGGTAGCCTAGCGTAGCTTTTTTAGGTCAAGAATTCCAGCTGCCGGTATTCTCCCTCTTTGTGTGAACCTTGCATATTATAAGAGAAAAGGCATTAGAATTACTCCAAAAAGCATTATTATGCATAAAAACATCATAAATAACAGTAGGAAAACATGATGCAAAATGGACGTATCAACTCCCCCAAGCTTAGACCTCGCTTATCCTCAAGCGAAAACTGAAATCGAAAAACATGTCCACATGCTTAGAGAGAGAGGCGTCGATAAAAACAAAATATGGACATAGAAGCATCATGTATATTATTATAACAACAACAAACTTTAATATAAAACTTTATCATAGACTGCTCATGAACAAGTAACAATTCATCACAACATCGAAGTATAAAGCATACACTCTATTGAAAACCAACAAACTATGTTCTCAGTCAACTTTGCAACTACAATTCATCATCTTTTCAGGAAGGGTCACGTATCGGAGCCTTTTGGCAAGTCCACATACTCAACCATCATATAGTCTTCTATGATTTCTAACACTCACCTCATATACATGGGCAAAAAGTTTCAACCGGACACATAGAAAGATAGGGGCTTATAGTTTCGCCTCTCAACATACTCACCTCAAGGGTGATGCCAACAATAATTACTCATCTTTCCACACCACATGATGCTTGCCAAAATAGAAAATAAAAAGGAATAGAGAGAAGAACTTTGACTCTTGCATAAAATTAAATGCATAAAAGTAAAAGATAGGCCCTTCACAGAGGGAAGCAGAGGTTGCCATGCGCTTTTTGGTTGTATGCTCAATCCCTTAGTGCAAAAGAACGTCACATTATATTGTCCCTTATGATAGCAACCGTTATTATGCAGTCTGTCGCTTTTATTCTTTGCCATCACAAGTTCGTACAACACTCAATTTTCTCTTACACTAAACGATCTAACACTTTTAAAAGCAAATTTTATTGCCTTATTTCACCAATGACAACTTACTTGAAGGATCTTACTCAATCCTTAGGTAGGTATGGTGGAATCTTCAAAATAAGATTTGGGTTTAAGGATTTTTGGATGCACAAGTAGTATCTCTACTTAGTGCGTAACTTTTGGCTAGCAAAGATGGGGAGCAAGAACCACATGTTGAAGGATCTATGACAATATAACTTCTATGTGAATATGAACAAACATAAATCATTAAGTTATCTTCCTTGTCCAATGTCAACAATTTTGGCATATAATATTCTGAAGGGGGATCACAATCACAAAAGATGTCCAAGATAGTATATTTGCATGTGAATCTTCTCCTCCCTTATTAATTCATTCATGAATTGCATCATTGACCAATGCTACGTTTGCAAATCTCCAATAAAATTTTCTACCTATACTCTTCCCTATGTGATGTCATTACTTACCATAAGATTAGCATATGATCCTTTTCATTTATTTCCTTTCTTTTTATTGAACATGAACATAAAGAAAACAAAAATCAAACTAAACTTTATTCTATATCTCGCACACGATTACAAAGATAGCTCACTAAGCAAACACTCGAAAAGAAAGGATCGAACTAAACTTTTATTCATCTAAAGCAAAAAATAACTATGGATCGAACTAAGATAATTAAAGGTAAAAGATAATGGAGGCGATACGATACCGGGGCACCTCCCCCAAGCTTGGCACAAGCCAAGGGGAGTGCCCATGCCCGATACTCAATTTTCCTTTGGTGATGAAGAAGGAGGTGGTGGTGATGAAGTGGAGGGCTTATCCTTCTTCTCCTCTTCCACCTTACGTCGAAGAGTAAATTGTCTATCCTCAGCTCGTCGTTCTCCATCTCGAGCTTTATTATCCTCCTGCATAATGCCTCCATGCTTTCATTTTTGAAACAAGGAGGGACTGGTTCGTCTTCATCTTCCTCTGAAGTCCAGCTATAGTGCTCCAAATCCCCATAAACCTTGGGGTTTGTGATATAAGCAGCAACATAGCTCTCACCCTCCGAGTTTTGGGATGGCATATTTTTAGATCTGTCAGGAAAACAACGAGAAAAGAAAATAGAAGATTTCTCCATGATACGGTGGTCAATAGGTTCAGGGGGTATATAAAGATTTTTTATCTTGGGAAACAAGCAAATGAAAGAAAAACAAAGTCCAAAAGGTTCCCGAGGTGGGCACAACCCACCTGGGCGCCAGGCGTGCCCTGGTGTCTTGGGCCAACCAGGGTTGCCTTCCCGGTAGTTTCTTATTTTCCTAATTTTTATTATATTCCAAAACGGGCATACAATATTTTTGCGGATTTTCCGGAGTCCGTTTACTTAACTATCATGTACCTCCTTTTTTTCATGATTCTAGAGTGTTCCGGAAGGTTTCTTTTATGTGTTCTTTCGGTGGCATAGTTTGGATAATATTGCTTTCAACATTAATCGGCGTACCTTAGATATAATGTTTTATTTGTTGCCCATTAACAACCTTCGGGTTAGTACCTCCAGCATTATTTATTTTGATGGCTCCAGATCGATGAACCTCGACAGAAAATATTTTTGCGGATTTTTTGGAGTCCGTTTACTTAACCTATCACGCACCTCCTTTTTTCATGATTCTGGAGTGTTCCGGAAGGTTTCTTTTATGTGTTCTTCCGGTGTCATAGTTTGGATAATATTGCTTTCAACATTAATGGGCGTACCTGAGATATAATGTTTTATTAGTTGCCCATTAACAACCTTCGGGTTAGTACCTTCGGCATTATTTATTTTGATGGCTCCAGATCAATAAACCTCCATGATAACATAGGGTCCTTCCCATTTGGAGAGGAGTTTTCCTGCAAAGAATCTGAAACGAGAGTTGTACTAAAGAATATATTCTCCAACCTTGAACTCACACTTTTGAATTCTTTTATCATGCCAACTTTTAACCTTTTCTTTAAACAACTTAGCATTTTCATAAGCTTGGGTTCTACATTCATCTAGTGAGCTAATATCAAATAAACTCTTTTCACCGACAAGTTTGAAATCATAGTTGAGTTCTTTAATTGCCTAGTATGCTTTATGTTCCAACTCAAGAGGCAAATGATAAGCTTTTCCATAGACCATTTTATAAGGAAACATACCCATAGGATTTTTATATGCTTTTCTATAAGCCCAAAGTGCATCATCTAATTTCTTAGACCAATTCTTTCGGGACCTGTTGATAGTTTTTTGTAATATTAACTTTATTTCTCTATTTCCAGGTTCAACTTGACCACTAGACTGAGGATGACAGGGTGATGCAATTCTATGGTCAACATCATACTTAGGAAGCATTTTGTGGAAAGCACCATGAATTATGTGTGAACCACCTGAAAGCACAAGTGCTCCCCGGGTGATTTTGGTAATTAATGTCAACATATCTCTTGTTGGACTAATACTTTCATCTAGTGTATTTCAGATAAGCCCAACAATGAAGTGGCATGGACAAGAGGATGTGAAACCCCTTCAAGATGCTAAGGACAAAGGATTGGCTCAAGGTCAAAGCTCAGGACTCTATATTTTCCATTTTCACTGATCCAAGATCACATTGAGTCTATAGGAAAGCCAATACTATTAAAAGGGGATGAGGTGTTGCTTAATGGCTTGCTTGCTCAAAATGCTTAGTGATATGCTCCAAAAGCCCTCAACCACTTTCTCATATCCACATATGTCCCAAACCAAAAGTCAAACTCGGCCCCACTGATTTGATCCATCCGGCGCCACCGAGTTCATTTGACATAGCCACTGCCATAAACCTTAGCCACTTCGGTCTCACCGATAGGGATCTCAGTCTCACCGAGATGGGTTTGCAAACTCTCTGTTTCCCTTCGAAACATTTCGGTTTAACCAAGATGAGCGATCGGTCCCACCGAGTCTGCAATGCAAACTCCCTGTTCCTTTTCGTAACGCTTCGGTCACACCGAGACGAGCAAATCGGTCCCACCGAGTTTGCCTGACCAACTCTCTGTTAGCTTATTACCAAAGTCGGTCCAACCGAGTTTGAGTAATCGGTCCAACTGAGATTATGTTATGCCCTAACCCTAATGATATCGGTCCCATCGAGTTGACATGTCGGTCCCATAGAAATTGCCTAACGGTCACATATGTACTGAATCGGTCCGACCGAGTTTTCTGATTCGGTCCCACCGAGTTTGGTATAATGTGTGTAACGGTTAGATTTTGTGTGGAGGCTATATATACCCCCTCGACCCTCTCCTCATTCATGAAGGAAGCCATCAGATCGTGCCTACACTTCCACTACCCATTTTTTGAGAGAGAGCCATCTACTCATGTGTCGAGACCAAGACATTCCAATCCAACCATATGAATCTTGATCTCTAGCCTTCCCCAAGTTGCTTTCCACTCAAATCATCTTTCCACCAAATCCAATCCTATGAGAGTGAGTTGAGTGTTTGGGATACTATCATTTGAAGTACAAGAGCAAGGAGTTCATCATCAGCACACCATCTATTACCTTTTAGAGAGTGGTGTCTCCTAGATTGGTTAGGTGTCACTTGGGAGCCTCCAACAAGATTGTGGAGTGAACCAAGGAGTTTGTAAGGGCAAGGAGATCGCCTACTTCGTGAAGATCTACCCTAGTGAGGAGAGTCCTTCATGGGCGATGGCCATGGTGGGATAGACAAGGTTGCTTCTTCGTGGACCCTTCGTGGGTGGAGACCTCCGTGGACTCGCGCATCCGTTACCCTTCGTGGGTTGAAGTCTCCATCAACGTGGATGTACGATAGACCACCTATTGGAACCACGACAAAAACATCCGTGTCTCCAATTGCGTTTGCACACTCCAATCCCATCCCTTTACTTTCTTGCAAGTTGCATGCTTTACTTTCCGCTGCTCATATACTCTTTGCATGCTTGCTTGATATGTATTGCGAATGGTTAAACTTATGCTAAATCTCCACTTAAACTTGAGAAACTTTAAAACGGCCAACTTTGTGTGTTAAGGGTCTATTCACCCCCTATAGACACCTCTTCTCGATCCTTTCAATTGGTATCAGAGCTTTGGTCTCCATTGCTTTGGTTTAAACACCATTGGAGGAAGATGGATGAGTCTACTTTGGGGAGTCTTAGACATAGAGTGCCTATACTTGATGGAGAGTACTTTCATGAGTGAAAAAAATGAGATGGTTATGATTTTCAATGAATATCATTTGAACAAATACATTACTAGCCCTTGTGCACCTCATGTTGATCCTATGCATCCTACTCTTGATGAGTCCATTGACATGATTCACAATCTTAGAACTGTTAATCTTATCACTAGACGTTTGCCTAGAAACTTGATAGGTTGCTTGCCTACTCTTAAGTGTGCCTACACTATATGGAAATTTCTTGAGGAACGATTTCCAAATTATTCCTTGCAAAATCTAGATGAGATTCTTCATAAGTCTATTGCCTTGAGTAAGATGAATTCCAATGATCCTAAGTTTGGTGATTGTCTATTTGAGCTTACAAATCTTATGCGTGCCAAAGGAGATGTTGGAATTATTAGCAATACTATTTCCAAAGCTATTAGAATTCATAAAGAAGATCATTGTCAAACTAATGAATCACCCTCTCTAGGAATTGATCCACCACATGACGATGTTGAACATGGATACTATGATGAGGATGATGATAGTGACTTTGATCTTGATGATGCAATGTGACACTTTGGTCTTATGGCAAATCTTAGGGGATACATGGCAGGAGGAAAGGAATGGGTCCTTGATAGTGGATCTACCGATCACATGACTAGAGATAAAGATATGTTTTGTGAGCTTGCTGAAAACGATGGCTCTCGAAAGTATGTCACTTTTGGTGATAACTCAAACGGTAAGGTGGTTGGCCTCGGTAAGGTGGCCATCTCACATGATAGCTCCATACAAAATGTCATGCTCATTGAATCTCTTGGCTATAATCTGCTTTCCGTTTCTAGACTAGCTGACTTTGGCTTCAATGTCCTATTTACCGAAGTAGATTGCCAAGTGTTTCATAGAGATAATCATAAAATGGTCTTTACCGGTATACGCAAAGGTGATCTTTACATTGTTGATTTCACTAAAAAGGCTCAACCTAGAACTTGCTTAATTGCTAAATCCTCTAAAGGCTGGTTGTGGCATAGACGGTTAGGTCATGTGGGCATGCGAAACCTTGACAAGCTTATTTAAGGTGATCATATCCCTGGTGTTAAAGATGTCATATTTGATAAGGATAGACTTTGCAGCACTTGCCAAGCAGGAAAACAGGTTGGAGGAAGCCACCCCGTGAAGAACATCATGACCACAAGGAGGCCGCTCGAGCTACTTCACATGGATCTTTTCAGTCCCAACGCTTACAAAAGTCTCAGTGGAAACTCTATTGGTCTAGTTATAGTTGATGATTTTTCAAGATTTACGTGGGTGTTCTTTTTTGATGATAAATCGCAGGTCCAAAAGATCTTCAAAAACTTCGCTAGGAAGGCCCAAAATGAATTTGAAGTGAAGATCAAGAAGGTTCGCAGCGACAATGGAACGGAGTTCAAGAACACAAATGTGGACACCTTTCTTGACGAAGAAGGTATTTCACATGAGTTCTCGGCTACGTATACACCTCAACAAAATGGAGTTGTTGAGAGGAAGAACCGAACGCTAGTGGCGAGAACGATGCTTGATGAGTACAAGACGCCAAAGCACTTTTGGGCGGAAGCGGTTGAGACAGCTTGTCATGCAACAAATCGCTTGTATCTTCACAAGCTACTCGGCAAGACGACATACAAGCTCCTCACCAGTAACAAACCCCAAGTTGGATACTTTCGAGTATTCAGCTCAAATTGCTACATTCTTGATAAGCACCATCATTCTAAATTTGCTCCTAAGTCTCATGAAGGATTCCTACTTGGTTACGGCTCAAACTCTCA
The DNA here is from genome assembly GCF_002162155.2 of Triticum dicoccoides. NCBI lineage: Eukaryota > Viridiplantae > Streptophyta > Magnoliopsida > Poales > Poaceae > Triticum > Triticum dicoccoides. Next base: position 407,180,691 of record NC_041383.1, read on the forward strand.
CACTTACCGTGTCTACAACAATTTCACCCGAAAGGTTGAAGAGACGGTAGATGTTAAGTTTAATGAATCTAATGGCTCGCAAGTAGAGCAATTGCCAATTGATGTATGAGATAAAGATCCTTCGGAAGCAATCCAAGACTTGTCTATTGGCAAGGTTCGTCCAACGGAGGTGAAGGAGAGTACCTCGTCCGTCCAAGTGGAAGCTTCTACCTCATGACAAGGTGAACCAAGAGTTGATATGGAAGCATCCACAAGTGGGACACACCAATATGAAGAAAACGAGGAAGTACACCAAGATGAACCGCATCAACCTCCTTCTCCACCACGCTGAGAGAATGACAATGCCAACAATGAGGAAGGCCAAGAAGAAGAATGAGACGATGAAGAATATTTCCACCCCGATCAAAGAAAAAGCTCTCACGAGTTCAAGCAAGAGTTGCTAGAGACCATCCCGTCGAGCAAATCTACAATGACATCCAAACCGGGAGAATCACTCGCTCTAAATCTCGTTTCGCTAGCTTTTGTGAACATTATTCATTCATATCTAGCATTGAACCCATGAAGGTTGAAGAAGCATTGGAAGATCTGGATTGGATAAACGCCATGCACGAAGAACTACACAACTTTGAGAGAAACCAAGTGTGGACATTGGTCAAGAAGCCCGACAACAACCACAACATCATCGGTACCAAATGGGTGTTTCGCAACAAGCAAGATGAATATGGGCAAGTAGTTCACAACAAAGCACGTCTCATCGCCCAAGGCTACACTCAAGTCGAAGGTATGGACTATGGTGAGACATATGCCCCTGTTGCTAGACTTGAGTCCATTCGCATCTTACTTGCCTATGCTAATCACCATGATATCACTTTATACCAAATGGACATTAAAAGTGCTTTTCTAAATGGTGAAATTGAGGAGGAAGTTTATGTTAAACAACCTCCCGGCTTTGTTAATTCTAAGAAACCTAATCATGTTTACAAACTTCACAAAGCTCTATGGTCTTAAACAAGCTCCTAGAGCATGGTATAAATGCTTGACCAAGTTCCTTATTGAAAAAGGCTTTGAGATTGGAAAAATTGATTCTACTCTTTTCACTAAAAGGATTAATGGAGAATTATTTGTGTGCCAAATTTATGTTGATGATATTATATTTGGATCAACTAACCCTCATTGTAGCGAGAAGTTTGGAAAGCTAATGTCAGAGAAATTTGAGATGTCTATGATGAGTGAACTCAAGTTCTTTCTTGGTTTGCAAATCAAGCAAACTAAGGAAGGTACCTTTGTCTCTCAAACGAAGTATACCAAGGACTCGTTCAAGAAGTTCAATATGCAAGAGTGCAAAGGTATGAGTACACCCATGCCTACTAGTGGACATCTTGACTTGACCAAAGATGGTGAACCCGTTGATCAAAAGGTTTATCGCTCTATGATTGGTTCATTATTATATCTATGTGCTTCTTGTCCTGATATCATGCTAAGTGTGTTCACGTGTGCACGATATCAATCGACCCCTAAAGAATGTCATCTTAAGGCCGTGAAAAGGATAGTGAGATACTTAATTCATACACCAAACTTTGGCATTTGGTATCCAAAGAGGGCCTCTTTTAATCTTGTTGGCTACTTCGATCCGGATTATGCCGGAGACAAGGTTGATAGAAAGTCCACTTCGGGTACTTGTAAATTTCTTGGTAGATCTCTTGTGTCTTGGTCCTCCAAGAAACAAAACTCAGTATCCTTATCCACCGCCGAAGTGGAATACATTGCCGCCATTTCATGTTGTGCTCAATTACTTTGGATGACCCAAACTCTTAAAGATTATGGGATATATGTGAAACATGTTCCTTTGCTTTGTGACAATGAGAGTGCTATTAAGATTGCTCACAATTCCGTGCAACACTCTCGAACTAAGCACATTGAAGTTCGTCATCATTTCATTCGAGATCATGTTGCTAAGGGTGATATTAACCTTAAGCATGTTCGCACCGACAAGCAATTGGCAGATATATTCACTAAATCACTTGATGAGAAAGTATTTTGCAGGTTGAGAGGTGAATTGAACATCATTGATGCCTCAAACTTAGAGTAGGAACTCCATTTGGATACATACAAGACATGAGCCTACGACTAATCCTTGATATTTCTCTTATGACGATAATTATATGTCTTGGATACATTTGCACCCTCGCATGTTACCTAACCCATGCAGGTACTTGGATGGATCTAAATCTATGAGATTGCAACTCATTCATATCTTGAGAAACCTCTACATCACCAAGTCTCTACTCTACGATGGTTGAAAACAAGGAAGGATGAAACCCTTCAAATATATCCTTTGACAAATTCTTAAGTCAAATTTCATGATTGTTATTTTGGATACACAAGTGCTCTTCCTTGCAAATCTAATCCATGTAGGTAGATGAACTCCAATTACAAGTGGTGCTCCAAATGAACTACATCAACATGGAGCATCTCACACAAGTTCAACTACATAATCAAGATCACCACCACCACCCAAGGTATGTTATTCCATCTTAGAGAAGCTTTACCCCAAGACATGGGTCAAAGCAACTCAACAAGATGTGAATACATCAAGATGCTTAAATGAAAAATGGCAACCCTATTTTGAGCTTAAACGATGAGTATGACATATTATCAAGTGTCCTCACTTGACTCCTAAGTGAATATACTCTAGGTGAAGTTCTCTAGTGTTTCTCCTTGTTCTTGCATTTTGCTTCATGCATATTTATTCCCCTTTCAAAAAATAATTCATCTAGATTTCTTCTCTTTTATATATGTTCTGCATTTCTCTGCACCCAATTCCTTGCACATCCTTCAGTTAATTCATTGCAAATCCTTGTGAAATCTTACTCGCTTAGTGAGTTGAGGTGACAAGCGTTTTCTCTATGATGAACTCGGACAAACCAATTTGCCTCTTTCGGTCAAATCAAACTTTTTTGGTGCCACTGATGGAAACAACTCGGTTTAGCCGACCTCAACACTGAGAAATCACTATGTCACTTGCATTCTACACATTTTGTTTCAGCTCCACTCGATGATTCTTATCCTCTACCAGCATCACATGTGTTGCTTTGCTCTGTGACTCAAGGACCAAACCTATTTTGACTCACACTCCAGAAGACCCTTCATGGAAATTAATGTCAAAGGGGAAGAGAGAGTTCACATGAAAGCTTAATTACTTCATCAGAGGGAGAAAGCAACAGGGGAAGAGAAATATTCCTTTCAATAGAGAGACTCCAGTTGCTTGGTATTCTAAGAGGAGAGAATTCACATGTCTTTAGAGGGGATAGACATGTTCATGTTGTTTTTGTGTTTCCTTTGCTCTGATTTTCCTTCCCCTATCTTCTCCCAATATCCATTATAAGATTCAGGGGGAGCAAGACATCTAAGTGAAGGAAATCTTAAAATTCTTTGCACATCTTTATCTTTGGGGACATGTCAACACTAATTAGATCATCCAGTACTCACTCTCTACATGTCATCCCAATCTTGGTACTCTTGTGGCTTACTGCTCTTGCTCTGCTTAGTAGATGTTTCTGTGTTGTCTAACCTTGTTTACTCAGGTTCATCTCTTCCAAATCCAGTCCAAGACCACAAGGTAAGTATATGCATCACATTCATGTGCATGGGGATCTCTTGCTGATGTACATATTGTTTGCAACAAGGACTCATAAGCATGAAGGTACATTTAGCATGTTCACACCATTTACTCTGATGCATATAGCCAAGATACATGTAACTCATTGCTTGCTCTGTCATGTTTATGCATTCACATGATCTTATGTTCCATATTTACATGATTTCATACATGTAGGGGGAGCCTATGCATGTTACATGTCTTTCCAAAGCTTTACTTGCTTTTCTCTATATCTTTATCTAAAGCTTTGATGTATGTTGTCATCAATTACCAAAAAGGGGGAGGTTGAAATCACAAGTGCTCCCTGGGTGATTTTGGTAATTAATGTCAACATATCTCTTGTTGGACTAATACTTTCATCTAGTATACTTCAGATAAGCCCAACAGTGAAGTGGCATGGACAAGAGGATGTGAAACCCCTTCAAGATGCTAAGGACAAAGGATTGGCTCAACTCAAAGCTCAGGACTCTACATTTTCCATTTTCGGTGATCCAAGATCACATTGAGTCTATAGGAAAGCCAATACTGTTAAAAGGGGATGACGTGTTGCTTTATGGCTTGCTTGCTCAAAAATGCTTAGTGATATGCTCCAAAAGCCCTCAACCACTTTCTCATATCCACATATGTCCCAAACCAAAAGTCAAACTCGGCTCCACCGATTTGATTCATCCGGCGCCATCGAGTTCATTTGGCATAGCCACTGCCATAAACCCTAGTCACTTCGGTCTCACCGATAGGGATCTCGGTCTCACCGAGATGGGGTTGCAAACTCTCTATTTCCCTTCGTAACGTTTCGGTCTAACCAAGATGAGCGATCGGTCCCACCGAGTCTGCAATGCAAACTCCATGTTTCCTTTTCGTAACGCTTCAGTCACACCGAGACGAGCGAATCGGTCCCATCTAGTTTGCCTAACCAACTCTGTGTTAGCTTATTACCAAAGTCGGTCCAACCGAGTTTGAGTAATCGGTCCAACCAAGATTACGTTATGCCCTAACCCTAATGATATCGGTCCCATCGAGTTGACATGTCGGTCCCATAAAAATTGCCTAACGGTCACATATGTACTGAATCGGTCCGACCGAGTTTTCTGATTCGGTCCCACCGAGTTTGGTATAATGTGTGTAACGGTTAGATTTTGTGTGGAGGCTATATATACCCCTCCACCCTCTCCTCATTCGTGAAGGAAGCCATCAGATCGTGCCTACACTTCCACTACCCATTTTCTGAGAGAGAGCCACCTACTCATGTGTTGAGACCAAGACATTCCGATCCAACCATATGAATCTTGATCTTTAGCCTTCCCCAAGTTGCTTTCCACTCAAATCATCTTTCCACCAAATCCAATCCTATGAGAGTGAGTTGAGTGTTGGGGAGACTATCATTTGAAGCACCAGAGCAATGAGTTCGTCATCAACACACCATCTATTACCTTTTTGAGAGTGGTGTCTCCTAGATTGGTTAGGTGTCACTTGGGAGCCTCCAACAGGATTGTGGAGTGAACCAAGGAGTTTGTAAGGGCAAGGAGATCGCCTACTTCATGAAGATCTACCCTAGTAAGGCAAGTCCTTTGTGGGCGATGCCCATGGTGGGATAGACAAGGTTGCTTCTTCGTGGACCCTTCGTGGGTGGAGCCCTCCATGGACTCGCACAACTATTACCCCATGGGTTGAAGTCTCCATCAACGTGGATGTACGATAGCACCACCTATCGGAACCACGACAAAAACATCCGTGTCTCCAATTGCATTTGCACACTCCAATCCCATCCCTTTACTTTCTTGCAAGTTGCATGTTTTACTTTCCGCTGCTCATATACTCTTTTCATGCTTGCTTGATTTGTATTGTGAATGGTTAAACTTATGCTAAATCTCCACTTAAACTTGAGAACCTTAAAAACTGCCAACTTTGTGTGTTAAGGGTCTATTCACCCCCCTCTAGACACCTCTTGTCGATCCTTTCACCACCATAATTCATTAAATATCTAGGGACTCTAAACCTTGGGAAAATGACTTCCTTAAGCATTTTAGTAGAGGTGTTGTGATCATCACTACTAGTTGGAATAGCTTCTACCGACTTAGTAACATAATCAACAACAACCAAAATATGTGTATATCCATTAGAGGAAGAAAAAGGTCCCATGTAATCAAATCCCCAAACATCAAATGGTTCAATAGCAAGTGAATAATACATAGGCATTTCTTGACGCTTACTTCTTTGACATTCATCACAAGATAAAACAAACTTACGGGCATCCTTGAAGAGAGTAGGCCAATAAAAACCAGATTGTAATACCTTGTGAGCAGTTCTATCTCCCTAATGATGTCCTCCATAAGCTTCGGAGTGACATTTCCATATGATTTGTCCCTGTTCATGATCAGGTACACAACGTCTAATAATACCATCTACTCCTTCTTTATAAAGATGTGGGTCATCCCAAAAGTAATGTCTTAAATCATAGAAGAATTTTTTCTTTTGTTGGTATGTGAAGCTAGGTGATATGTATTTAGCAACAATGTCATTTGCATAGTCAACAAACCAAGGAGTGTTATGAGAAACATTTATTGCAGCTAATTGTTCATCAGGAAAACTATCATTAATAGGTTGTGGGTCATCAAGAATATTCTCTAACCTAAACAAGTTATCAGCCACGGGGTTCTCAGCTCCTTTTCTATCAGTGATATGTAAGTCAAATTCTTGTAGCACAAGAACCCACCTACTAAGTCTAGGTTAGCATCTTTATTTTCCATAAGATATTTTATAGCAGCATGGTCGGTGTGAATAATCACTTTAGAATCAACAATGTAAGATCTAAATTTATCACAAGCAAACACCACTGCTAAGAATTCTTTTTCAGTAGTAGCATAATTGCGCTGGGCACTGTCTAGAGTTTTACTAGCATAATGAATAACATTTAATTTCTTATCAACTCTTTGTCCTAGAACAACACCAACATCATAATCACTAGCATCACACATAATTTCAAAAAGGCAAGTTCCAATCAGGTGGTTGAATAATTGGTGCAGAAATTAAGGATTTCTTAAGTGTTTTAAAGGCTTCTACACAATCACCATCTAAAACAAATGGAACATCATTTTGTAAAATATTTGTAAGAGGCCTAGAAATTTTAGAGAAATCTTTAGTAAACCTCCTATAGAAACCAACATGATCAAGGAAACTACGAATACCTTTGATATCTGTAGGACATGGCATTTTCTCAATTGCATCAACTTTAGCTTTATCCACTTCAATACCTCGTTTAGAAATTTTATGCCCCATGACAATACCTTCATCTACCATAAAATGACACTTCTCCCAATTCAAGACAAGATTAGTTTGCTCACATCTCTGCAAAACTCGATCAAGGGTGCTCAAGCAATCATCAAAAGAAGTTCCGTAAATGGAAAAATCATCCATGAAAACCTCAACAATGTTTTCACAAAAATCAGAGAATATAGCAGTCATACATCTTTGAAAGGTAGCAGGTGCATTGCATAAACCAAAAGGCATACATCTATATTCATAAGTTCCGAAAGGATAAGTAAAGGTGGTTTTCTATTGATCAGGTTGTGAGGCAGGTATTTGAGAAAAACCAGAATATCCATCAAAGAAACAAAAATGTGTGTGCTTTGACAATCTTTCTAACATTTGATCAATAAAGGCAGAGGGTAATGATATTTTCTGGTAGCTTTATTTAGTTTTCTAAAATCGATTACCATTCTATAGCCAGTAACAATTCTTTGTGGAATAAGTTCATTCTTGTCATTAGGAACAATAGTAATACCTCCCTTTTTACAGACATAATCAATGAGACTTACCCCATCTACTATTAGCTATGGGATAGATTTACCTGCTTCCAGAAGCTTCAGTATTTATGTTCTTACCACTTCTTTCATTTTTAGGATTTAAACGTCGTTGGTGATCAACAACGGGTTTAGCATCAGGCTCCATATTAATTTTGTGTTGACAGAGAGTGGGACTAATGCCCTTTAAATCATCAACAATATATCCAATAGTAGCTTGGTGCTTCTTCAGAACCTTCAATAATCTTTCTTCCTCATGTTCTGAAAGGTTAGCACTATAATAACAGGATATATCTTTTGCTCATCAAGATAAGCATATTTCAAAGTGTCTGGTAATTGTTTTAATTCAAACATAGGATCACCTTTAGGTGGAGGAGGACCTCCTAGAGTTTCAATAGGCAAATTGTATTTAAGCAGAGGACATTGTTCAAAGAAAATTTTATCTATTTCACTTCTTTCATGCAGATGCATATCATTTTCATGGTCTAGCAAATATTGTTCTAGAGGATTAGTAGGAGGCACGGCAATAGAATCAAGACCAATTATTTCATCCTTACTAGGCAATTCTTTCTTATAATGTTTTCTACTAAACTTGGAAAAATTAAACTCATGAGACTCATCACCAAAACTAACACCGATAGTTTGTTTCTCGTAATTTATTTTAGCACTACGGTGTTCAAGAAAGGTCTACCAAAGATAATGGGAAAAAGTCATCTTGTGGGGAACCAAGAACAAGAAAATCAGTAGGGTATTTTATTTTCCCACACAAGGCTTCAACATCTCTAACAATCCTAAGTGGTGTGATGGTGTCTCTATTAGCAAGTTTAATAGTAACATCTATGTCTTCTATTTCAGATGGTGCTATATCATTCATAATTTCTTGATATAAGGTAAAAGGAATAGCACTAACGCTAGAACCTATGTCGCATAAACCATGATAACAGTGATCCCCTACTTTAACTAAGACAATAGGCATGCCAACAACAGGCCAATGTTTATCTTTTTCACCGGGTTTTGGCAATTCTAGCAGCTTCATCACAGAAGTAAATAACATGCCCATCTATTTTTTCAACAAAGAGATCTTTAACCATAGAAACACCAGGTTCTACTTTGATTTGTTCAGCAGGTTTGGAAGTTCTAAAACTTTTGTTGCCCACAGTTGAAACTTTAGCATGTTCCTTTATCCTAACTGGGAAAGATGGTTTTTCAATATAAGCAGTAGGAACAACTGGATCAACATTATAAATAATAACTTCATGTTTAGCTATTACCGGTTCTTTAGTTTCTTCTTTGATAGGTGGGTGATATTTAAACCACTTCTCCTTAGGGAGATCAACATGAGTAGCAAATGATTCACAAAAGGAGGCTACTATCTCAGAGTCAAGTCCATATTTAGTGCTAAACTTTTAAAAAGCATCAGTATTCATAAAAGATTTAACACAATCATACTTGAGCTTAATACCTCACTTTGCACCTTCGTCAAGTTCCCAATCTTCAGAGTTGTGTTTAATTCTTTCTAAAAGATCCCACTCGAAGTCAATAGTCTTCTTCATAAATGAACCAGTACAAGAAGTATCGAGCATGGATCGATCATCATGAGGAAGCCGAGCATAAAAATTCTAAATAATAATTTCTCTTGAGAGCTCATGATTGGGCATGAATATAACATTGACTTAAGCCTCCCCCAAGCTAGAGCGATACTTTCTCCTTCATGCGGCCAAAAATTATATATATAATTCCGATCATGATGAACTAGATGCATAAGATAATTATTTTTGGTGAAATTCCAATTTCAATCGATTCCAATTCCAAGATCCAATATCACCGCATAGCCTATACCATGCTAATGCTTTTCCCTTCAAAGATAAAGGGAAAACCTTCTTCTTAGATTCATCTCCGGGTAAACCTGCAAGCTTAAATAATCCACAAATTTCATCCACATATATCAAGTGCATATCAGGATGTTCGGTTCCATCTCCTGCATAAGGATTAGCTAGCAGTTGTTCTATAATACCCTAAGGAATTTCATAAGGTTGAGGGGTAAGTAACTGTGGTTCTGGTCGAGGTGAAGATACCCCGAATAAACCCCTCAAAGCATTGTTTTCCATAGTAACACGTGACAATAAATTTCAGCACGTAGTAATAATTTTTCCTTACCGATTTCCACTTACCAAGAGCGCTTCACTCCCTGGAAACGGTGCCAAAAAAGAGCCTTGATGACCCACAAGTATAGGGTATCAATCATAGTCCTTTTGATAAGTAAGAGTGTCAAACCCAACGAGGAGCAGAAGGAAATGACAAGTAGTGTTCAGCAAGGTATTCTCTGCAAGCACTGAAATTATAAGTAACGAGTAGTTTGATAACAAAATAATTTGTAACGAGCAAGTAACAGTAATGGTAAAAAAAGTGCAGCAAGGTAGCCCAACCCTTTTGAGGCAAAGTATAGGCCTAAACGGTCTCTTATGGTAAGCAAATCGTTCTTGAGGGTACATGGGAATTTCATCTAGTCACTTTCTACCGGTGCTTAGGTGCTGTTCTTACTTGAACAAACCGCCTACTTATGATTAACCCCCTCGCAAGCATCCACAACTAAGAGACAAGTATTAAGAATAAATCTAACCATAGCATTAAACTTTGGATCCAAATCAGTCCCTTACAGAATAGCGCATAAACTAGGGTTTAAGCTTATGTCACTCTCGCAACCCATCATCTAGTAACTACTCCCCAATGCATTCCCTTAGGCCCAAATATGGTGAAGTGTCATGTAGTCGACGTTCACATGACACCACTAAGGGAACAACAACATACATACCATCAAAATATCGAATACATATCAAGTTCACATGATTACTTGCAACAAGATTTCTCCCGTGACGTCAAGAACAAAAGTAACTACTCACAAATGATAATCATGCTCAAGATCAGAGGGGTATTAAATAGCATAATGGACCTGAACATATAATCTTCCACCAAATAAACCATACAGTAGTTAATTACAAGATGTAATCAACACTACTAGTCACCCACGAGTACCAATATATAGTTCCAATACAAAGATTGAACACAAGAATGAACTAGGGTTTGAGATGAGATGGTGCTGTTGAAGATGTTGACAGAGATTGCCCTCCCCAAGATGGGAGAGTTGTTGGTGATGATGATGATTTCCCTCTCTGGGAGGGAAGTTCCCCCGGCGGAATCGCTCCGCCGGAGGGAAATAGTGCTCCTGCCCAAGTTCCGCCTTGAGACAGAGGCACTTCGTCTTGAAAGTCATCTCCTTATTTTTTTCTAGGTCAAAATGACTTATATACCAGAAGAGGGGCACCGGAGGTGGGCCGACGAGGGCACAACCCACCAGGGCTCGCCTGGGCTCCCTGGCGTGCCCAGGTGGGTTGTGCCCACCTGATGGGTCCCGTCTGGTAGTTATTTCTCCAATAATTCTTATTTATTCCATAAAATTCCTCGTGAAGTTTTAGCTCATTTGGAGTTGTGCATAATCGGTAGCCTGACATAGCTTTTTCAGGTCCAGAATTCCAGTTGCCGGTATTCTCCCTCTTTGCGTGAACCTTGCACATTATGAGAGAAAAGGCATTAGAATTACTCCAAAAAGCATTATTATGCATAAAAAAAATCATAAATAACAGTAGGCAAACAAGATGCAAAATTGACGTAACATGGGGCCGCTCGCGGTGCCTGCCAGAGTCAAGTTCCAGACGAGGCTCTTCACCTGGTCCGGTGAGTGCATCGTGCATGGCGTGGTTGTAAGTGCATCTAGTGCCACCCCTAGTTGGTTTTGGAGTATTGTTGACAAACATGGTTGAGGGACTAATGTGTTTGTGAGAATTGCAGGATAACACATGTAGTAGTCCCTCATTGATTCAGTTTACCTACCAGATATGACCCCTAAAAATGTATGAAGACATTGAAGACAATGGTGGTTCATGAAGACATTCACGTTGAAGATAATGACCTGTGAAGACATTCACTTGAAGACTATGGAGTGCGAATGAAGGAAATATGCCCTAGAGGCAATAATAAAGTTATTATTTATTTCCTCATATCATGATAAATGTTTATTATTCATGCTAGAATTGTATTAACCTGACACATGATACATGTGTGAATACATAGACAAACATAGTGTCACTAGTATGCCTCTACCTGACTAGCTCGTTGATCAAAGATGGCTATGTTTCCTAGCCATAGACATGAGTTGTCATTTGATTAACGGGATCACATCATTAGGGGAATGATGTGATTGACTTGACCCATTCCGTTAGCTTAGCACTTGATCGTTTAGTATGTTGTTATTGCTTTCTTCATGATTTATACATGTTCCTATGACTATGACATTATGCAACTCCTGTTTACCGGAGGAACACTTTGTGTGCTACAAAACGTCACAATGTAACTTGGTGATTATAAAGGAGCTCTACAGGTGTCTCCGAAGGTACATGTTGAGTTGGCGTATTTCGAGATTAGGATTTGTCACTCCGATTGTCGGAGAGGTATCTCTAGGCCCTCTCAGTAATGCACATCACTATAAGCCTTGCAAGCAATGTAGCTAATGAGTTCATTGCGAGATGATGCATTACATAATGAGTAAAGAGACTTGCCGGTAACGAGGTTGAACTAGATATTGAGATACCGACGATCGAATCTCGGGCAAGTAACATACCGATGACAAAGGGAACAACGTATGTTGTTGTGCGGTTTGACCGATAAAGATCTTCGTAGAATATGTAGGAGCCAATATGAGCATCTAGGTTCCGCTATTGGTTATTGACCGGAGACGTGTCTCAGTCAAGTCTACATAGTTCTCAAACCCGTAGGGTACGCAAGCTTAAAAGTCGGTGACAATCGGTATTATGAGTTTTTGTGTTTTTGATGTACCAAAGATAGTTCGGAGTCCTGGATATGATCACAGACATGACGAGGAGTCTCGAAATGGTCGAGACGTAAAGATCGATATATTGGATGACTATGTTCGGACACCAGAATGGTTTGGGGGAGTTTCAGAC
>NC_041383.1:407193416-407210214 GCF_002162155.2 Triticum dicoccoides
CGCCCTCTTTCCTTCCTCTCCTCTCTCCCTTCCTTTCCCCCTCCTACTCCAACTAGGAAAAGAGGGAGTCCTACGCTCTGTGGGAGTAGGACTCCTCCCTGGCATGCCCTCCTCCTAGCCGGCCGGCCCCTCCCCCTTGTTCCTTTATATACGGGGGCAGGGGGGCACCTCTAGACACAACAATAGATCGTTGATCTCTTAGCCGTGTGCGATGCCCCCCTCCACCATATTCCACCTCGGTAATATCGTAGCGGTGCTTAGGCAAAGCCCTGCATCGGTAGCATCATCAACACCATCATCACACCGTCGTGCTGACGGAACTCTCCCGCAAAGATCTGCTGGATCGGAGTTCGTGGGACGTCATCGAGCTGAACGTGTGCTGAACTCGGAGGTTCCATACGTTCGGTACTTGGATCGATCGGATCGTGAAGACATATGACTACATCAACCGTGTTGTGCTAACGCTTCCGCTTTCGGTCTACGAGGGTACGTGGACAACAATCTCCTTTCTGGTTGCTATGCATCACCATGATCTTGCGTGTGCATAGGATTTTTTTTGAAATTACCATGTTCCCCAACAGTGGCATCCGAGCGAGGTTTTACGCGTAGATGTTATATGCACGAGTAGAACACAAGTGAGTTGTGGGCGATACAAGTCATACTGCTTACCAGCATGTCATACTTTGGTTCGGCGGTATTGTTGGATGAAGTGGCCCGGACCGACATTACGCATACGCTTACGCGAGACTGGTTCTACCGACGTGCTTTGCACATAGGTGGCTGACGGGTGTCAGTTTCTCCAACTTTAGTTGAACCGAGTATGGCTACGCCCGGTCCTTGAGAAGGTTAAAACAACACTAACTTGACAAACTATCATTGTGGTTTTGATGCGTAGGTAAGAACGGTTCTTGCTCAGCCCATAGCAGCCACTTAAAACTTGCAACAACAAAGTAGAGGACGTCTAACTTGTTTTTGAAGGGCATGTTGTGATGTGATATGGTCAAGACATGATGCTAAATTTTATTTTATGAGATGATCATGTTTTGTAACAAAGTTATCGGCAACTGGCAGGAGCCATATGGTTGTCGCTTTATTGTATGCAATGCAATCGCCCTGTAATTGCTTTACTTTATCACTAAGCGGTAGCGATAATCATAGAAGCAATAGGTGGCAAAACGACAACGATGCTACGATGGAGATCAAGGTGTCCCGCCGGTGACGATGGTGATCATGATGGTGCTTCAGAGATGGAGATCACAATCACAAGATGATGATGGCCATATCATATCGCTTATATTGATTGCATGTGATGTTTATCCTTTATGCATCTTATTTTGCTTTGATTGACGGTAGCATTATAAGATGATCTCTCACTAAATTTCAAGGTATAAGTGTTCTCCCTGAGTATGCACCGTTGCGAAAGTTCTTCGTGCCGAGACACCACGTGAAGATCGGGTGTGATAGGCTCTACGTTCAAATACAACGGGTGCAAAACATTTGCACATGCGGAATACTCATGTTAAACTTGACGAGCCTAGTATATACAGATATGGCCTCGGAACACTAAGACCGAAAGGTCAAGCGTGAATCATATAGTAGATATGATCAACATAGTGATGTTCACCATTGAAAACTACTCCATCTCACGTGATGATCGGACATGGTTTAGTTGATTTGGATCACGTGATCACTTAGATGATTAGAGGGATGTCTATCTAAGTGGGAGTTCTTAAGTAATATGATTAATTTAACTTTAATTTATCATGAACTTAGTACCTGATAGTATTTTTGCTTGTCTATGTTATTGTAGATAGATGGCCCGTGTTGTTGTTCCCTTGAATTTTAATGCGTTCCTTGAGAAAGCTATGTTGAAAGATGATTGTAGCAATTACACGGACTGGGTCCATAACTTCAAGATTATCCTCATTGCTGCATAGAAGAATTACGTCCTGGAAGCACCGCTGGGTGCCAGGCCTGCTGCAGATGCAACTAACGATGGTAAGAACGTCTGGCAGAGCAAAGTTGATGACTACTCGATAGTTCAGTGTGCCATGCTTTACGGCTTAGAACCGGGACTTCAACGATGTTTTGAACGTCATGGAGCATATGAGATGTTCCAGGAGTTGAAGTTAATATTTCAAGAAAATGCCCGGATTGAGAGGTATGAAGTCTCCAATAAGTTCTATAGCTGCAAGATGGAGGAGAATAGTTCTGTCAGTGAACATATACTCAAAATGTCTGGGTATAATGATCACTTGATTCAACTGGGAGTTAATCTTCCTGATGATAGTGTCATTGACAGAATTCTTCAATCACTGCCACCAAGCTATAAGAGCTCCATGATGAAATATAATATGCAAGGGATGAACAAGACTATTCCCGAGCTCTTCGCAATGCTAAAAGCTGTGGAGGTAGAAATCAAAAAGGAGCATCAAGTGTTGATGGTCAACAACACCACCAGTTTCAAGAAAAAGGGTAAAGGGAAGAAGAAGGGGAACTTCAAGAAGAACGGCAAGCAAGTTGCTGCTCAAGAGAAGAAACCTAAGTCTGGACCTAAACTTGAGACGGACTGCTTCTACTGCAAAGGGACTGGTCACTGGAAGCGGAACTGCCTCAAGTATTTGGCGGATAAGAAGGATGGCAAGGTGAACAAAGGTATATGTGATATACATGCTATTGACGTGTACCTTACTAATGCTCGCAGTAGCACCTGGGTATTTGATACTGGTTCTATTGCTAATATTTGCAACTTGAAACAGGGACTACAAATTAAGCGGAGATTGGCTAAGGACGA
This sequence comes from Triticum dicoccoides, assembly GCF_002162155.2. Taxonomy (NCBI): domain Eukaryota; kingdom Viridiplantae; phylum Streptophyta; class Magnoliopsida; order Poales; family Poaceae; genus Triticum; species Triticum dicoccoides. The sequence goes on from NC_041383.1 coordinate 407,196,211, forward strand.
GGTGACGATGCGCGTGGGAAATGGTTCCAAAGTCGATGTGATCACAATCGGCACACTACCTCTACATCTACCTTCGGGATTGGTTTTAGACCTGAATAATTGTTATTTGGTGCCAGCATTAAGCATGAACATTATATCTGGATCTTGTTTGATGTGAGATGGTTATTCATTTAAATCAGAGAATAATGGTTGTTCTATTTATATGAGTAATATCTTTTATGGTTCACCCTTAAAGAGTGGTCTATTTTTGTTGAATCTCGATAATAGTGATATACATATTCATAATGTTGAAGCCAAAAGATGCAGAGTTGATAATGATAGTGCAACTTATATGTGGCACTGCCGTTTGGGTCATATTGGTATAAAGCGCATGAAGAAACTCCATACTGATGGACTTTTGGAATCACTTGATTATGAATCACTTGGTACTTGCGAACCGTTCCTCATGGGCAAGATCACTAAAATGCCGTTCTCCGGAACAATGGAGCGAGCAACAGATTGTTAGAAATCATACATACTGATGTATGTGCTCTGATGTATATTGAGGCTCGCGGCGGGTATCGTTATTTTCTCAGCTTCACAGATGATTTGAGCAGATATGGGTATATCTACTTAATGAAACATAAGTCTGAAAAATTTGAAAGGTTCAAAGAATTTCAGAGTGAAGTTGAAAATCATCGTAACAAGAAAATAAAATTGCTACGATCTGATCGTGGAGGAGAATATTTGAGTTACGAGTTTGGTCTACATTTGAAACAATGAGGAATAGTTTCGCAACTCACGCCACCCGGAACACCACAACGTAATGGTGTGTCCGAACATCGTAATCATACTTTACTAGATATTGTGCGATCAATGATGTCTCTTACTAATTTACCGCTATAGTTTTGGGGTTATGCTTTAGAGACGGCTGCATTCACGTTAAATAGGGCACCATCAAAATCTGTTGAGACGATGCCTCGTTTCTTAAAGTTTGGGGATGCGATGCTTATGTGAAAAAACTTCAACCTGATAAGCTCGAACCCAAATCAGAGAAATGTGTCTTCATAGGATATCCAAATGAGACTATTGGGTACACCTTCTATCACAGATCCGAAGACAAGACTTTTGTTGCTAAATTTGGATCCTTTCTAGAGAAGGAGTTTCTCTCGAAAGAAGTGAGTGGGAGGAAAGTAGAACTTGATGAGGTAACTGTACCTGCTCCCTTATTGGAAAGTAGTTCATCACAGAAACCGGTTCCTGTGACACCTACACCAATTAGTGAGGAAGTTAATGATATTTATCATGAAACTTCAGATAAGTTTCTACCAAACCTCGTAGGTCAAGAGAGTAAGATCCGCACCAGAGTGGTACGTTAATCCTATTCTGGAGGTCATGTTACTTGACCATGGCGAACCTACGAACGATGAGGAAGCGATAATGAGCCCAAATTCTGCAAAATGGATTTAGGCCATGAAATCTAAGATGGGGTCCATGTATGAGAACAAAGTATGGACTTTGGTTGACTTGTCCGATGATCGGCAAGCCATCAAGAATAAATGGATCTTCAAGAAGAAGACTAACACTGATGGTAATGTTACTGTCTTCAAAGCTTGACTTGTTGCAAAAGGTTTTCGACAAGTTCAAGGGGTTGACTATGGTGAGACTTTCTCACCTGTAGCGATGCTTAAGTCTGTCCGAATCATGTTAGCAATTGCCGCATTTTATGATTATGAAATATGGCAAATGGATGTCAAAATTGCATTCCTGAATGGATTTCTAGAAGAAGAGTTGTATATGATGCAAACAGAAGGTTTTGTCGATCCAAAAGGTGCTAACAAAGTGTGCAAGCTCCAGCGATCCATTTATGGACTGGTGCAAGCCTCTCAGAGTTGGAATAAACGCTTTGATAGTGTGATCAAAGCATATGGTTTTATACAGACTTTTGGAGAAGCCTGTATTTACAAGAAAGTGAGTGGGAGCTCTGTAGCATTTCTGATATTATATGTAGACGACATATTGTTGATTGGAAATGATATAGAATTTCTGGATAGCATAAAAGGATACTTGAATAAAAGTTTTTCAATGAAAGACCTCGGAGAAGCTGCTTATATATTGGGCATCAAGATCTATAGAGATAGATCAAGACACTAATAGGACTTTCACAAAGCACATATCTTGATAAAGTTTTGAAAAAGTTCAAAATGGATCAAGCAAAGAAAGGGTTCTTGCCTGTATTACAAGGTGTGAAGTTGAGTCAGACTCAATGCCCGACCACTGCAGAAGATAGAGAGAAAATGAAAGATGTTCCCTATGCTTCAGCCATAGGCTCTATCATGTATGCAATGCTATGTACCAGTCCTGATGTATGCCTAGCTATTAGCTTAGCAGGGAGGTACCAAAGTAATCCAGGAGTTGATCACTGGACAGTGGTCAAGAATATCCTGAAATACCTGAAAAGGACTAAGGATATGTTTCTCATTTATGGAGGTGACAAAGAGCTAGTTGTAAATGGTTATGTCGATGCAAGCTTTGACACTGATCCGGACGATTCTAAATTGCAAACCGAATACGTGTTTATATTGAACGGTGGAGCTGTCAGTTGGTGCAGTTCTAAACAAAGCATCTCGCAGGATCTACGTGTGAAGCAGGAGTACATAGCTGCTTCGGAAGCAGCAAATGAAGGAGTCTGGATGAAGGAGTTCATATCTGATCTAGGTGTCATACCTAGTGCATCGGGTACAATGAAAATCTTTTGTGACAATACTAGTGCAATTGCCTTGGCAAAGGAATCCGGATTTCACAAGAGAACGAAGCACATCAAGAGACGCTTCAATTCCATCCAGGACCAAGTCCAGGTGGGAGACATAGAGATTTGCAAGATACATACGGATCTAAATGTTGCAGACCCATTGACTAAGCCTCTTCCACGAGCAAAACATGATCAGCACCAAGGCTCCATGGGTGTTAGAATCATTACTGTGTAATCTAGATAATTGACTCTAGTGCAAGTGGGAGATTGAAGGAAATATGCCCTAGAGGCAATAATAAAGTTATTATTTATTTCCTCATATCATGATAAATGTTTGTTATTCATGCTAGAATTGTATTAACCGGAAACATGATACATGTGTGAATACATAGACAAACATAGTGTCACTAGTATGCCTCTACCTGACTAGCTCGTTGATCAAAGATGGTTGTGTTTCCTAGCCATAGACATGAGTTCTCATTTGATTAACGGGATCACATCATTAGGAGAATGATGTGATTGACTTGACCCATTCCGTTAGCTTAGCACTTGATCGTTTAGTATGTTGCTATTGCTTTCTTCATGACTTATACATGTTCCTATGACTATGAGATTATGCAACTCCCGTTTACCGAAGGAACACTTTGTCTGCTACCAAACATCACAATGTAACTAGGTGATTATAAAGGATCTCTACAGGTGTCTCCGAAGGTACATGTTGAGTTGGCGTATTTTGAGATTAGGATTTGTCACTCCGATTGTCAGAGAGGTATCTCTGGGCCCTCTCGGTAATGCACATCACTATAAGCCTTGCAAGCAATGTAGATAATGAGTTAGTTGCGAGATGATGCATTACGTAACGAGTAAAGAGACTTGCGGGTAACGAGATTGAACTAGGTATTGAGATACCGACGATCGAATCTCGGGAAAGTAACATACCGATGACAAAGGGAACAACGTATGTTGTTGTGCGGTTTGACCAATAAAGATCTTCGTAGAATATGTAGGAGCCAATATGAGCATCCGGGTTCCGCTATTGGTTACTGACCGGATATGTGTCTCAGTCATGTCTACATAGTTCTCGAACCCGTAGGGTCCGCATGCTTAAAGTTCGGCGACGATTGGTATTATGAGTTTTTGTGTTTTTGATGTACCAAAGATAGTCCGGAGTCCCGGATATGATCACGGACATGACGAGGAGTCTCGAAATTGTCGAGACGTAAAGATCGATATATTGGATGACTATGTTCGGACACCGGAATGGTTTCGGGGAGTTTCGGACATATACCGGAGTACCGGGGGGTTACCGGAACCCCCCGGTGCGTTTAGTGGGTCTCATGGGCCCTAGTGGAGAAGAGGAGGGGCATCCAGGGCAGGCCGCGCGCTCCTCCCCCTCTAGTCCTAATTGTACAAGGAGGGGGGGGGGGCGACGCCCCCCTTTCCTTCCTCTCCTCTCTCCCTTCCTTTCCCCCTCCTACCCCAACTAGGAAAAGAGGGAGTCCTACTCCCGGTGGGAGTAGGACTCCTCCCTGGCGCGCCCTCCTCCTGGCCGGCCGCCCCTCCCCCTTGATCCTTTATATACGGGGGCAGGGGGGCACCTGTAGACACAACAATAGATCATTGATCTCTTAGCCGTGTGCGGTACCCCCTCCACCATATTCCACCTCGATAATATCGTAGCGGTGCTTAGGCAAAGCCCTGCGTCGGTAGCATCAACACCGTCATCACGCCGTCGTGCTGACGGAACTCTCCTGCAAAGGTCTGCTGGATTGGAGTTCATGGGACGTCATCGAGCTGAACGTGTGCTGAACTCGGAGGTGCCGTACGTTTGGTACTTGGATCGGTCGGATCGTGAAGACGTACGACGACATCAACCGCGTTGTGCTAACACTTCCGCTTTTGGTCTACGAGGGTACGTGGACAACACTCTCCCCTCTCATTGCTATGCATCACCATGATCTTGCGTGTGTGTAGGATTTTTTTTAAATTACTACGTTCCCCAACAGCGAAGACATAGTTTGTTTCGTAGTTTATTTTTCTTCTTTATTGTGTCATAGAAACCATCGTACTGTTAAGTGGGTTCCAAGTGAACAAAGTCAGATGACTGAAGTGATGCTCAACCAAAATCCTATGTCTTCAAGCAAAGACAATGAGAGCAAATCTTATCTAGAGTTGGATGAGTCAGCTTTGCTTGTAGCCCAAGCCAAGCTGCCGCATGTGTTTGAAATCCGACCATTGGACACATGTCAGTTCCTTAGTGACCAGCGTCATTTCGAACATATCATGTCGGGTTGCCTCCTGGCTATAAATAGCCCATCTCCTACACCATAAATTGGTGGCTGCTCAGAGTTAGTGCATGACTTTTGTCATTTGAGAGCAACCCACCTCCGAAGCCTTTGAGAGAGAGATCCTTGCGAGGACAAAGCCCAAAACACCTAGAGCCAAAGAGTGTTAGGCATCACTGAAGTCTTTCTATCCACGTGACCTGAAGACTTGTTACACTTGAGGACTGTGCATCCTCCAACTGGTTAGGCATCACGTTCTGAGGATCCAAGAGTTATTGTGGATCGCCAGTGAACGGAGTCTGTGAAGGTTTGGAAGTCCACCTTGAAGACTTACCAGAGTGATTGGGTGAGGACTGGGTGTCCTTATCTCAAGGGGAATAAGGTGAAGACATAGTCTTCTGAGTTCAATCTTAGCATCCCTAACCAGACGTACAGTTGTCATAGCAACTGGAACTGGTCTACCAAATCCTTGTCTTCACCAAGCTACTGGTTCTATCCCCTACCTTCCTTACATTTCAATTTGTCTTCGTGAAGTCATTGCTTACTTTCCCGATCTGTTTGACCTCACAGTGCAAAGACTATTATCTGTTTGGCTTCATACTGTCTTCCATTCCGATCCATTCTACCTAGCTTCTATTAGTCTTCGTGCTTTCACTATATAGCTTAGTTGACTATGGCTTGTCTAGTGTAGTTCATCTTCCGCTGCATATCATATAGGTTCATATTAACAGTTTGTCTTCAAAGACCTCATGACTTGAAGACTTTCATAAAAATCGCCTATTCGCCCCCTCTAGTCGATAACTAGCACTTCCAATTTGTATCAGAGCAAGGTGCACCCTTGTTCTGTGTGATTCGGTTTAACCACCTACAGTTTTAGCTATGTTGATTGCAGGGATAATCAAGGTCTCCTTTGTGTGCCTAGTCTTCGATGGCACTGATTACCCCTACTGGAAGAATAAGATGCGTATGCGTCTTGAAGCCATTAACATGGACCTCTGGTATGTCATCAGGACAGGCGTTCCCAAGGTCAGTGAAGGTGTCACCGCTGCTGATGTCAAGAGGCTCGTGCTACCTCTTGAGCTTGCGTTGGTTTTTCCCTTGAAGAGGAAAGGGTGATGCAGCAAAGTAGCGTAAGTATTTCCCTCAGTTTTGAGAACCAAGGTATCAATCCAGTAGGAGATGACGCACAAGTCACCTAGTACTTGCACAAACAATCAAGAACCTTGCAACCAACGCGATAAAGGGGTTGCCAATCCCTTCACGGTCACTCGCAAAAGTGAGATCTAATAGAGATAGTAAAGTAAATATTTTTGGTATTTTTGTTGTATAGATTGGAAAGTAAAGATTGCAAAATAGTAAACGAGATTTAAAGAGATGCAATATAATGGAAAAGAGATTTAATATAATAGAAAAGAGACCCGGGAGCCATAGGTTTCACTAGTGGCTTCTCTCAAGATAGCATGTATTACGGTGGGTGAACAAATTACTGCCGAGAAATTGATAGAAAATCACATAATTATGAAGATATCTAAGGCAATGATCATGAACATAGGCATCACGCCCGTTTCAAGTAGACCGAACTGATTCTGCATCTACTACTATTACTCCACACGTCGACCGCTATCCAGCATGCATCTAGAGTATTAAGTTCATAAGAACGGAGTAATGCATTAAGCAAGATGACATGATGTAGAGGGATAAAATTAAGCAATATGATAGAAACCCCATCTTTTTATCCTCGATGGCAACAATACAATACGTGCCTTGCTGCCCCTACTGTCACTGGGAAAGGACACCGCAAGATTGAACCCAAAGCTAAGCACTTCTCCCATTGCAAGAAAGATCAATCTAGTAGGCCAAACTAAACCGATAATTTGAAGAGACTTGCAAAGATATCAAATCATGCATATAAGAATTCAGAGAAGAACCAAATAATATTCATAGATAATCTTGTTCATAAATCCACAATTCATCGGATCTCGGCAAACACACCGCAAAAGAGTATTACATCGAATAGATCTCCAAGAACATCGAGGAGAACTTTGTATTGAGAATCAAAGAGAGATAATAAGCCATCTAGATAATAACTATGGACCTGAAGGTCTGTGGTAACCTACTCACGCTTCATCGAAGAGGCAATGGTGTTGATGTAGAAGCCCTCTGTGATCGATTCCCCCTCCGACAGATCGCCGGAAAAGGCCCCAAGATGGGATCTCACAGGTATAGAAGGTTGCGGCGGTGGAAAAGTGGTTTCGTGGCTCCCCTGATGTTTCTAGGGTATAAGAGTATATATAGGCGAAAGAAGTACGTCGGTGGAGCTACGAGGGGCCCACGAGGGTGGGGGCGCGCCTACCCCCTGGGTGCGCCCTCCTGCCTCGTGGATGCCTCGTGGCGTTTCTGACTTCAATTCCAAGTCTTCTGGTTTGCTTTCGGTCGAAGAAAGATCCTCGCGAAGGTTTCATTCCATTTGGACTCCGTTTGGATTCCTTTTCTGCAAAACTCTAAAATAGACAAAAAAACAGAAACTGGCACTGGGCCTCCGGCTAATAGGTTAGTCCCAAAAATAATATAAAAGAGCATATTAAAGCCCATTAAACATCCAAAACAGATAATATAATAGTATGGAACAATCGAAAATTATAGATACGTTGGAGACGTATCAAGCATCCCCAAGCTTAATTCCTGCTCGTCCTCGAGTAGGTAAATTATAAAAACAGAATTTTGATGTGGAATGCTACCTAGCATATTTATCAATGTAATTTTCTTTATTGTGGCATGAATGTTCAAATCCAAAAGATTCAAGACAAAAGTTTAATATTGACATAAAAACAATAATACTTCAAGCATACTTACAAAGCAATCATGTCTTCTCAAAATAACATGGCCAAAGAAAGCTACCCCTACAAAATCATATAGTCTGGTTATGCTCTATCTTTATCACACAAAGTATTTAATCATGCACAACCCCAATGACAAGCCAATCAATTGTTTCATACTTTTGATGTTCTCAAACTTTTTCAATCTTCACGCAATACATGAGCGTGAGCCATGGACATGGCACTATAGGTGGAATAGAATGGTGGTTGTGGAGAAGACGAAAAGGAGAAGATAGTCTCACATCAACTAGGCGTATCAACGGGCTATGGAGATGCCCATCAATAGATATTAATGTGAGTGAGTAGGGATTGCCATGTAACGGATGCACCAGAGCTATAAGTGTATGAAATCTCAACAAAAGAAACTAAGTGGGTGTGCATCCAACTTGCTTGCTCACGAAGACCTAGGGCACTTTGAGGAAGCACATCATTGGAATATACAAGCCAAGTTCTATAATGAAAAATTCCCAATAGTATATGACAACATAGGAGACTCTCTATCATGAAGATCATGGTGCTACTTTGGAGCACAAGTGTGGTAAAATGATAGTAGCATTGCCCCTTCTTTCTTTTTCTCTCATTTTTTTATTTGGGCCTTTTCTCTTTTTTATGGCCTCTTTTTTTATTTAGTCCGGAGTCTCATCCCGACTTGTGGGGGAATCTCCATCATCCTTTCCTCACTTGGACAATGCTCTAATAATGAAGATCACCACACTTTTATTTACTTACAACTCAAGAATTAAAACTCAATACTTAGAACAAAATATGACTCTATGTGAATGCCTCCAGCGGTGTACCGGGATGTGCAATGATTCAAGAGTGACATGTATGAAAAATTATGAACGGTGACCTTGCCACAAATACGATGTCAACTACATGATCATGCAAGGCAATATGACAATGATGGATCATGTCATAATAAATGGAACGGTGGAAAGTTGCATGGCAATATATCTCGGAATGGTTATGGAAATTCCAAAATAGGTAGGTATGGTGGCTGTTTTGAGGAAGGTATATGGTGGGTGTATGGTACCGACAAAAGTTGCGTGGTACTAGAGAGGCTAGCAATGGTGGAGGGGTGAGATTGCGTATAATCCATGGACTCAACATTAGTCATAAAGAACTCACATACTTATCGCAAATATTTATTAGTTATCAAAATGAAGTACTATGCGCATGCTCCTAGGGGTATAGATTGGTAGGAAAAGACCATCGCTCGTCCCCGACCGCCACTCATAAGGAAGACAATCAATAAATAAATCATGCTCCAACTTCATCACATAACGGTTCACCATACGTGCATGCTACGGGAATCACAAACTTTAACACAAGTATCTCTCAAATTCACAACTACTCTACTAGCATGACTCTCATATCACCATCTTCATATCTCAAAACAATCATAAAGAATCAAACTTCTCATAGTATTCAATGCACTTTATATGAAAGTTTTTATTATACCCATCTTGGATGCCCATGATAGTAGGACCAATTTTATAACCAAAGGAAATTACCATGCTGTTCTAAAAGACTCTCAAAATAATATAAGTGAATCATGAGAGATCAACAATTTCTATACAATAAAACCACCACCATGCTCTAAAAAGATATAAGTGAAGTACTAGAGCAATATTGTCTAGCTCAAAAGATATAAGTGAAGCACATAAAGTATTCTAATAAATTCCGATTCATGCGTGTCTCTTCCAAAAGGTGTGTACAACAAGGATGACTGTGGTAAACTAAAAATCAAAGACTCAAATCATACAAGACGCTCCAAGCAAAACACATATCATGTGGTGAATAAAAATATAGCCTCAAGTAAAGTTACCGATAGACGAAGACGAAAGAGGGGATGCCTTCCGGGGCATCCCCAATCCTAGGCTTTTGGTTGTCCTCGAATTTTACCTTGGGGTGCCTTGTTCATCCCCAAGCTTAGGCTCTTGCCACTCCTTATTCCAAAATCCATCAAATCTTTACTCAAAAACATGAAAACTTCACAACACAAAACTTCAACAGAAAAACTCATGAGCTCCGTTAGTATAAGAAAATAAACCACCACTTTAAGGTACTGTAATGAACTCATTGTTTATTTATATTGGTGTTAAACCTACTGTATTACAACTTCGCTATGGTTCATACCCCCCGATACTTCTCATAGATTCATCAAAATAAGCAAACAACACACGAAAAACAGAATCTGTCAAAAACAGAACAGTCTGTAGCAATCTGTAACTTTAGAATACTTCTGTAACTCTAAAAATTCTTAAATAAATTGTTGGACGTGAGGAATTTGTCTATTAATCATCTGCAAAAAGAATCAACCTAAAATCACTCTTCTGTGAAAAATGACATCTATTCTCGTGAGCACAAAAGTTTCTGTTTTTTACAGCAAGATCGCAAAGACTTCACCCAAGTCTTCCCAAAGGTTTTACTTGGCACAAACACTAATTAAAACGTAAAACCACATATAAACAGAAGCTAGCTGAATTATTTATTACTAAACAGCAGAAAAAAGCAAAGAACAAAAACAAAATTGGGTTGCCTCCAAACAAGCGCTATCGTTTAACGCCCCTAGCTAGGCATTGAGATTTCGATGATGCTCACATGAAAGACAAGAATTGATGCATAAAGAGAGCATCATGAAACACGTGACAAACACATCTAAGTCTAATATACTTCCTATGCATAGGCATCTTATAGGCAAACAAATTATCATAGCAAGCAAAAACTAGCATATGCAAGTAAGCGAAAAGAAACAATAGCAAACTCAACATAACGAGAGGTAATTTAGTAACATGAAAATTTCTACAACCATATTTTCCTCTCTCATAATAATTACATGTGGGATCATAAGAAAATTCAACAAAATAGTTATCACATAAAATATTTTCAACATGATCCTCATGCATGCAAAGTTGACACTCTTCCAAAATAGTGGGATTAACATTAACTAAAGTCATGACCTCTCCAAACCCACTTTTATCAAAAATTTCATAAGAATGAAAATTCTCCAAATATGTGGGATCTAAAGTTGACACTCTTCCAAACGCACTTTCAATAATATTGCAAACACTGTTATGAATCTCATATTCATCATGGGGATTAAATACATTTCCAAGATCATAAGAAGAATAACCCCAATCATTGCCATTGCAACAAATAGTAGTCATAGCAAAACTAGCATCCCCAAGATTGAGGTTTTGCATATCATTAACACAATTGAAATTAAGAGAATTTATAATAACATCATTGCAATCATGCTTTTTATTCAAGGAGCTATCGTGAATCTCTTCATAAATTTCTTCATCACAATTTTCAGATTCACGAATTTCAAGCAAAACTTCATAAAGATAATCTAGTGCACAAAACTCACTAGCAATTGGTTCATCATAATTGGATCTCTTAAAGAGATTAGCAAGTGGATGGGGATCCATAAACTTTTAGCAAGCGAAGATGCAAGCAAAAATAAGGCACATGGTAACACAAGCGAACAAAAGATCGAACGGAAGAGGGGCGAAGAAAAGGCAAAGGTTTTCGAAAATCGTTTTAGAAGTGCGGGAGAGCAAAACGAGAGGCGAATGGCAAATAATGTAATGCGAGGGAGAAGAGTTTATGATGGGTACTTGGTATGTCCTGACTTGACGAAGATCTCCCCGGCAACGGCGCTGGAAATCCTTCTTTCTACGTCTTGAGCTTGCGTTGGTTTTTCCCTTGAAGAGGAAAGGGTGATGAAGCAAAGTAGCGTAAGTATTTCCCTCAGTTTTGAGAACCAAGGTATCAATCCAGTAGGAGACGACGCACAAGTCACCTAGTACCTGCACAAACAATCAAGAACCTTGCAACCAACGCGATAAAGGGGTTGTCAATCCCTTCATGCTCACTCGCAAAAGTGAGATCTAATAGAGATATTAAAGTAAATATTTTTGGTATTTTTGTTGTATAGATTGGAAAGTAAAGATTGCAAAATAGTAAACGAGATTTAAAGAGATGCAATATAATGGAAAAGAGATTTAATATAATAGAAAAGAGACCCGGGGGCCATAGGTTTCACTAGTGGCTTCTCTCAAGATAGCATGTATTACGGTGGGTGAACAAATTACTGCCGAGCAATTGATAGAAAATCACATAATTATGAAGATATATAAGGCAATGATCATGAACATAGGCATCACGCCCGTGTCAAGTAGACCGAACAGATTCTGCATCTACTACTATTACTCCACACATCGACCGCTATCCAGCATGCATCTAGAGTATTAAGTTCATAAGAACGGAGTAATGCATTAAGCAAGATGACATGATGTAGAGGGATAAAATTAAGCAATATGATAGAAACCCCATCTTTTTATCCTCGATGGCAACAATACAATACGTGCCTTGCTGCCCCTACTGTCACTGGGAAAGGACACCGCAAGATTGAACCCAAAGCTAAGCACTTCTCCCATTGCAAGAAAGATCAATCTAGTAGGCCAAACTAAACCGATAATTTGAAGAGACTTGCAAAGATATCAAATCATGCATATAAGAATTCAGAGAAGAACCAAATAATATTCATAGATAATCTTGTTCATAAATCCACAATTCATCGGATCTCGGCAAACACACCGCAAAAGAGTATTACATCGAATAGATCTCCAAGAACATCAAGGAGAACTTTGTATTGAGAATCAAAGAGAGAGAAGAAGCCATCTAGCTAATAAGTATGGACCCGAAGGTCTGTGGTAAACTACTCACGCTTCATCGGAGAGGCAATGGTGTTGATAGAAGCCCTCCGTGATTGATTCTCCCTCCGGCAGATCACTGGAAAAGGCCCGAAGATGGGATCTCACGGGTACAGAAGGTTGCGGCCGTGGAAAATTGGTTTTGTGGCTCCCCCTGATGTTTCTAGGGTATAAGAGTATATATAGGCAAAAGAAGTATGTCGATGGAGCTACGAGGGGGCCATGAGGGTGGGGGGCGCGCCTACCCCCCTGGGCGCGCCCTGCTGCCTCGTGGATGCCTCGTGGTGTTTCTGACTTCAACTCCAAATATTCTAGTTTGCTTTTGGTCCAAGAAAGATCCTCGCGAAGGTTTCATTCTGTTTGGACTCCGTTTGGTATTCCTTTTCTGCAAAACTCTAAAATAGGCAACAAAACAGAAACTGGCACTGGGCCTCCGGTTAATAATTTAGTCCCAAAAATAATATAAAAGAGCATATTAAAGCCCATTAAATATCCAAAACAGATAATATAATAGCATGGAACAATAAAAAAATTTATAGATACGTTGGAGACGTATCAGTTCGTGCAATTGGACTCGACTGCCAAGAACATCATCTATGGTCATGTGACCAAAGGACAGTATGGCCGTGTTAGTGCTCTGGAAACTGCGAAGCTAGTCTGGGACTGGCTGTCCAATGTCAATGAAGGCGTCTCAACTCAGAGATACTCAAGGATTGATTTTCTTCATAATCTCTTCAACCGCTTCAACAGAAATGACAATGAGAATGTCCAGCTCACGTTTGGTCGCCTCACATATATAAGCAATGAGCTTCGCGCACTTGGTGCCATTGAGATCACCAAGTATGAAATTGTGAAGAAGCTATTGAGATCACTTGACAGCTCATTTGATACCTTGGCCCTGATGATTCAAGAACGCCCTGACTTCAAAGATCTCAATCCGTCTGACATACTTGAGAGGCTCAACACACATGAGTTCCAGCTACCTCAGAAGAGAGATATCTATGGCCCCAACTATGGCCGATCTCATGCTTTGAAAGCAAAAGTTGTTTCCTCATCTGAACAAGAATCTGACTGCAGTTCTCGTGATCCTGAAGACATTGGCAAAGAGCTAGCAATGCTTGTGAGATAGTTCCAAAAGTTCTCCATGAAGAATTTCTTTGAAAGTATTCAAGATCAAACTCAAGAAATGATGAGGCTTCCTCTCGTGACTATAAGAAGAGAACATGCCACAAATGCAAGAAGCCAAGCCACTACATATCCGAGTGTCCTCAATGGGACAAAGAAACTAATAATAATAATAATAATAAGAAGAAGAAGAAGAAGAAGAAGGATAAGAAGAAGAAGGAGAAGAAGAAGAAGGAGAAGAAGGAGAAGTAGAAGAAGAAGAAGGA